>NW_015389406.1:10787-65581 GCF_001527695.2 Protobothrops mucrosquamatus
TCTCTTATTGGACGAAATCTACAGTATTCCCTTACACCAGTGTTTCTCAACCTTGACAATTTTAAGGCATGTGGACTTCAACTCCCAGAATTCCACAGCCAGCAATGCTGGCTGTGGAATTCTGGGAGTTGAAGTCCACATGCCTTAAAATTGTCAAGGTTGAGAAACACTGCCTTACACTTCAGAGTCCCGTGCTCACGTATCTTAGCGCCCTCATCGCTTACATTGCTCTTCTCCGTTTTCATTGGCTTAGCGCTCGCGGATGGGCGTAGCTTCCTCTTTCGGGAACAGAGGCTTCTTTTCCTAACTTCCAATCCGCCCGCGGCACTACGCGCATGAGCAGTTTGGATCCTCGTCTGTTGACCGAACGTTAGGGGCCGTTGGTGACGGTTCGAAAGGGGCGGGGGTGGAGGCGGAGTTCTGTTCTGGGAGGTGGCAAATTGGAGCCAATGAAAAGACGGGAGGATCTGGGGAGCAGGGGTTCCAGCACATTACAGCCAATCAGAAAACTCGTGGACGCTGGACGCGCTGAAACGTGGGAAAGGTGTGTAGGGGAACTGCTTTGAAAGGCGGGCGTTTGCCTTGACTCGCCAGTTTTTATTTCTTACTTGGGTTTACTGTTTCTCTCATTAAGAGCTGGGGGACAAAAATTGGAATTGACCCAAAGGAGGCTTCATGCGCAGGTAGCTATGAAATGTACAGCAACGTAGCCAGGAGAAGTACATTACAACTTAATGTGGGGCAATCTGGGTTGTCTTGAATCGCCGATCCTGTATGTAGGGAATCCTTAGCTTTTTAGGGGATGGTTTATGCTGGATTTGCCAACCAGGAAACTAGATTAGAAGTATATACCATAAATTACTCCGAAACAAAGCACTGCATGAAATAACGTGAATGATGTTTCATCAGATTGTTTTAAAAAACAGAGTCATAAAAGAAGATTTAAAAATCTAATAAAGGAAAGGAAAAAAAAACCCATCCTGCAGTTGCTTATACAGGAACTAAAACAGAGACTCAGATTGTGGCTAAAACAATCTTCAGTTGCCTAGCGCCTAAAGCATCTGAGATTGTAAGCCAGTTTTTTTTTCAAACTTGGCAACTTTAAGATGTGTGGACTTCAACTCCCAGAATTCCCCTGTCATAGACACTCACAAATCTGTTCATGTTATCCCTCTTGGATAATGGAATGATCTCCCCCAGTGCTTGTCTACAGGTAAATAAATAATAGGCTCAATGAGAAATAAATTGGAATGAATCCAAGCAAACTGAAAGGGGTTTTTTTTTTTTTGTAAGGGGACATGATCTGGAAGATGGAAGTCTGCTCCTCTTCCCAAGAAAAAAATATGTGATCTCAAGTGTTTCAGGCTGACGCTTTTATCAACTGAAACTGATTTGGTAGCTCCAGACTTTTCTTGAAAAAAAAAAGATCTTTAAACAGGTTTCCTACAAAATAGAATGCTGTAATATGCGCTATACAGTGAAGCAAATATACATACCACACATCTGTGTGTACTGTAGTTCAGAAATTTCAGTAAGGTGGCAGAAAAACTTTTTATAGGGCTATTTAGAAAAAAAGTGATTTGTCTGTTCTTCAATAGCTAGAATGATTTCCTGTAGATTTCCAGATAAAATACTGTATAAAGCATTGGCTGTCATCTTAAACCTCTAAATTAGGTTAATTTTACTTAAGAGAAGACCATTTTTATATAATTGCTACTCTGCAATAACAGGAAAGTACTGTATGTTATTTCTCTATGTCAGTGTTTCTTAAACTTTTTTTTTTTAGGATTCCTTCCCATTTTTTTAAATTATGTAGACCCCCAAAAGAGCTATTGTTTATATGGGTTATATTTATTGATATTTACTATATTAAAAATTAAAACGGATACATTCACAGCCATTACCACTTCTCACAACTGTTTGATAGGATTTTAATATTGTATTATCTTTCAACATAGGCTGGCAAATAATTTTGATTTTATGGATCACTGAGAGGGTCTTGGGGACCCCCAGGGATGCCAGTATCACCCTTTAAGAAATGCTGCTTTGTGTAATCCTTCTCAAGTAGTGGAATTATCTGGAAAGATACTCTTGAGTGTCATCAACTCATCAAATTGTGACTTGTGATCAGTCCTCTGTCATTGGACAGCCATGTGGTATAGGGCAATGATGGCAAACCTATGGCACATGTGCCAGAGGTGGCACTCGGAGCCCTCTCTGGGCACGCACGCTGTCACCCCAGCCCCACCTCCCCCTGCGGCCCCCTCCACACCAGCAGCCCCCCTGGAGGAGAGTCGCCCCCCCAGGCGCGGCCTGCACAGAGCATGCAGCCAAGCACATAGCTGGACAGCAGGGACAAGACTCTGTCCTCGCGCCCCATAGCGTGCAGATGATGCTACGGGGTGTGGGCGGAGGGCGTGGCTGCCATGGTGCTGCAGGGCTACCTGGACAATCTGCTGCGGTGGGCCATGGAGGCGGTGTGTGGCCCTGCGGCTGGGTGGGGCAGGGGGTGGACAGGGGCAGAGCAGGCAAGGTGGGAGGCGGAGTGGGGGCGGGGGCGGTTTTTGGGCATTCGGTCTCAAAGGTTCGCCATCACTGGTATAGGGTCTCCTATTTGAGCAGAGGGTTTGACTAGAAGACCTCCAAGGCCCCTTCCAATTCTGTTATTCTGTTATTTTCAGTCATTGCCTTTAGGGTTAGGGGGCATTTTTCCTTAATCAAGGGTCTAGCATCTTTAGAGTCCTGCAGAGAAGCCTTCACTTGTAATAGATTTAATTAATTTTCACATGAGTGTTCTTTTCACTTGATAGTGAAATTTTGTTTTAATAATGTATTTAAACTTTAAATTGCCATGAGTAGAATTGAAATTATTACTCAAAGTGTTTGTATATTTTGAAGGACTGTGAAGTGAGGCCATGGCCAAGAGGAAAGATTCAGACAAGCACCTGGACCCCCCTGCTGTGTTCCAGACTACAAGGCCAACTGGTAAAGAATCAGCAAATTCCTTCTTAGAGATAACCTTGATAACCTTGATAGGTTGTTGCTCTGGTTGCAATTTCTAAGTCAGCCTACTTAATGCATTATGTGTGTTCTGTAGAAGTGTACCTGAAGCCCATTAAGAACAAAGCAAATTTACTAGATTATTTCCTGAGACTAACCACAAAAGGCATAACTTGCCAATTGGTTAAATTATGAAGCTGATCCACTTTTGGCTTCTAAAGCCTTTATAGGGCCAGTTTGGTATAGTTACCGAAACACTAGGCTAGAAAAATGGGAGACTGAATTCTAGTCCTTCTTTACTCAAGCTGGGTAACCTTGAGCCAATCGCTGCCTCTCACTCCAAGAAGGAGGCAATAGCAAATTACTTCTGAAATCTTGCCAAGAAAACTGCAGGACTTTTCTAGGCAGTCACCAGGAGTCAACACCCACCCACATACAGTGCTAGGCTGCATTAACAGGGATAGAATCAAGATCACGTGAAGTATTAATACCACTTTACAATGCCTTGGTAAGGCCACACCTGGAATACTGCATCCAGTTTTGGTCACCACGATGTAAAAAAGATGTTGAGACTCTAGAAAGAGTACAGAGAAGAGCAACAAAGATGATTAGGGGACTGGAGGCTAAAACATATACTGTAAGGAACGATTGCTGGAATTGGGTATGTCTAGTTTAACGAAGAGAAGGACGAGGGGGGACATGATAGCAGTGTTCCAATATCTCAGGGGCTGCCACAAAGAAGAGGCTCAGTCCGATAAGAGGTTTCGCGGACTTCCGTCCTGTTCTTCGTTGCCCACCTTTGATTGGTTTCTCTCTTCGTTGGATCTTGATTCCTCTTTGAAGGACTCAGTTAGAACAATTAACCAGTGGAACAACCTGCCTCCAGAAGCGGTGAATGCGCCAACACTGGAAGTTTTTAAGAAGAGACTGGACAGCCATTTGTCTGAAATGGTATAGGGTTTCCTGCCTGAGCAGGAGGTTGGACTAGATGACCTCTGAGGTCCCTTCCAACTTTATCATTATTATTATTATCATTATAAAACAGTCCTATATCTCACTATGGTGGTCTCTGACCTCTGAGGATTTCTGATACTCTGTGATAAATTGATCAGGTAGCCAGAAAAGCAGAGAGAGATCTGTGTTTTTCATTTCTTTTGATTTTTTTCACTCACCTAATTTCCTTCCTTTAGTTTACAAAGGTAGCACAGGTACACTTAAACCAGCACCAGAGCTGTCTGGGTAAAACTAAGATCCCCATTCTATTGTTTTCATTAACAACTAGCGGATTTCTTATCTGGTGAGAACCTGGCTTAGCATTATACATCCAAATAGAAAACCATTATCTAGGTGTTTTTTTCTGTGTTTTTTCCTCCCCTAGGATTTAGAGAATTGGTTCCACCTTCACATTTCCAGAGCCAATCAGCACCACCTCCAACAGTGGCTACTACTGAGCCCTGGGGAGCCACAGCTTACCCTAGCTGGGAAGAGGCTGCTGAACTCAGACGAGAGAATTTGCGTTTGAAAAATGAACTCCAAAGAAGGACCACAATAGTAGATAAGACAGAAGACTCAAAAGATAAAACCAGGTGAACAATTTGGTATCTTATTTATTTTCTCTCAACCTTTTAATTCTGTGCACAGTCAGTGAGCCGGGAGAGGGAATTACTAGAAGATGGCTTTGAACTATTTCTGAGCTGAACGACTGAAAGTGGCACCTTTCAGATTCATTATATTGGTTTTTTTGGACAATCTACAGATAGTCCTCCACTTACGACCACAATATAGCCCCAGTTAAGTAGTGTTTGCTCCATTTTATGACCTTCGTTGCCACAGTTGTTAAGTGAATCATTGCAGTTAAATTAAAAACATGGTTGTTAAGTGAATCTGGCTTTCCCATTGACTTTGCTTGCCAAAAGGTCGCAAAATGTTATCACCTTACCCTAGCCCCGCCTCCCCCCACAGCCCCCTCCTCACCAGCAGCCCCCCTGGAGGACAGTTACCCCCAGGTGCGGCCCGCGCAAAGCAGCGCAGCCAAGCACATGGCAGCTGGCCAGCAGATGATGCTGTGGGGCACGGGCGGAGGGCGTGGCCACCATGGTGCTGTGGGGCCGCCTGGGTGATCTGCGGCGGGCTGTGGATGGCCCTGAGGGCGGGCTGGGTGAGGGCGAAGCAGGGCGGGCTGAGCGGAGGCGGGGCGGTTTTTGGGCACTCGGTGTCTAAAAGGTTCACCATCACTGCCCTAGGAAACTGCAGCCGTCACAAATACATGTCAGTTGCCAAGCGTCTGAATTTTAATCACATAACCACGGAGATGCTGCAACGGTTGTAGGTGTGAAAAAATGGTTGTCAGTTATTTTTTTCCAGTGCCATTGTAACTTTGAGTGGTCACTAAACGAATGGTTATAAGTCAAGGACTACCTGTAAATCAGATCAACCCATTTATGGTCTCTCTGACTCACGGCTTTTAGAAGGAAAATCGTATGCATTCTGTTGTTCCTCTTACTGAGTGAGCAGTTCCTAGAACTGTCCTTCCTAATCTAGATGCCCTTCAGATTGAATGGACATCAGATATTTGGATTCTCAGCAATAGCTAATGATGGCTGGAAGATTCTGTGAACTGAAGCTCACACATCTAGAAATCTATGGAGTTTCTCAGTCATCCAGGTCATAATTGTCCCAAAGATGCTTTTTCACGAGGCAATGGGACGTTCTTGTTTTTCCTGGAAGACGTTTTGCTTCTCATCCAAGAAGCTGAAGAAGCTTCTTGGATGAGAAGCGAAATGTCTTCAGAGAAAAACAAGAACGTCCAGTTGCCTTGTGAAAAAGCATCTTTGGGCCACATCTGGAAGGTTCTAGTCGGGATGGGGAAGTCTGAGTAGAGCTGGCTGAGGAATTCTGGGAATTGAAGTCCACAAGTCATAAAAGGGCCAAGTTTGAAGACCCCTGGCCTAGAGCCTTCTCCCTTGAGATAGGAGAACGTCCTGACATCTTCCTCTCTTCTATCCAAGGTCCTTGGATAGGTTGGCTGAGCCTTCAAATGTGACCCTGGCAATGTCTCAACAGGCCGAAATCATCTCCCATCAGCTCCACGAGATCCAGCGCTTGGAGTCGGACGTTAGCGCCCTCCGAGTTTCCTCAGCCCAACAGGAGGCAACCATAGCTGCTCGGGAAAGTACCTTGTCCAATCTCCAAGGAGAACTAACATTACTCAAAAGTCAAAACCTTACGGAAGTTGCTGCCCTGAAGACCGAACTGGAAGAAGTCAGGAAAAGGAGTCAGCAAGAAAAAGAGGCCCTAAGGAATGAATTAGAAGAGCTTAGGAAGCAAAGTCAGCTGAAAGCAGGTTCCCTGAGGGAGGAACTGGAGTCAGCCAAGGAAAGGAGCCACCATGAAATCGCCCTGGCGCAGGGAGAGCTGCAGCAGATGAGGGAAGAGAGAGAAGTGGAGCGGAGGAGGCAGGAGGCCAGGGTTCAAGAATGCCGACAGTCAGTGCTGAAAGAGTACCAAACGAAGGTAACCGCAGAGTGCAAAATAGCAATAGCGCTTAGACAAGTGATGGCGAACCTTTTAGAGTCCGAGTGCCCAAACTGCAACCCAAAACCCACTTATGCATTGTCGGGTGCCGGGTGGGTGCGGCCCATTGGCTGGGTATGGCCCATTGGCTGGTTGTGGCCCATTGGGTAGGCATGGCTCCGGTGGTAACAGCAGACTGGGTGGGACTAAAAAGTTCAATCAATCAATTCTAACTTTGCAAGATCTTTTTTTTCCCCGCGAGAAGTTGAAATTGACTGACTGAATCTTTTTTTTTTTTTGCACACGGCGGCGGAGGCCTAAAGCGAAAATGTTTTATAAAACCCAGCTGAAGGCCTAGGACTGGGGCGACAGCACGCATGCCCACAGAGAGGGCTCTGAGTGCCGCCTCTGGCACCCGTGCCATAGGTTCGCCACCACTGGCGTAGACTTATATACCGCTTCCTAGTGCTTTACAGCCCTGTCTGAGCGGTTTACAGAGCCAGCATGTAAACCCTAACAGTCTGGGTCCCCATTTTACTGATCTCAAAAGCATGGAAAGCTGAGTCAACTTTGAGCCAGTCAGGATCGAACTCCATACTATGGGCAGAGTCAGCCTGCAATACTGCATTCTAACCACTGCATCGCCAGGGCTCTCAACAAAACATGTTGAGAGATTATTATTATTATTATTTTTAGAAAAGACAGAATAAAATAAGTTGCAAAGCTCTCTGGAAAAGAAAGCATTGGAGAGCAGTTACAGGCAGTCCTCGACTTACAACAGTTCATTTAGTGACGGTTCAAAGTTACAGCAGCACTGAAAAAAGCGACAAGACCATTTTTCACGCTTAACCATTGTTGCGGCATAAACGGCGATCAAAAATCATGGTCACATGATCAAAATCCGGATGCTTCGCAATTGACTCATATTGATGACGGTTGCAGTGTCCCGGTGTCATGTGATCCCTTTTTGCGACCTGACAAAGTCAATGGCGAAACCAGATTCACTTGACAGCTGTGTTACTAACTTAACTGCAGTGATTCATTTAACCGCTGTGGCAAGAAATGGGGCAAAACTCAATTGTCTCACTTAGCAGCAGAAATTTTGGGTTCAGTTGTGGTCGTACGTTGAGGACTACCTGTGGTTTCAAATAAGACTAATAGAGGTGAGCCTATGTATCAACTCTCCAGCTTCTCTTTTTCTTCCCACAGTTGGATAAGCTGTCTGAAGTCTATGAAGCTGAAGTGACTTCCCTGAAGCAGCAGATATGTGCATTCCAGCAGGATTTGGAAGCTCAGCGTAAGGAGGCCAGCCAGTTAAGGGAGAAAAAAGATATACTCCAGAACCAGCTCAGGTTGATTTATTTCTTCATCCCCTCTTCACACCTCTCCCTTCCTTGGTACAGGGATTTTATTCAGGGTCTCTGGTTTCTTTCTTCCAGTGTGACTGAGGCAGAACTGGCTTCCCAGAATGCTTTGGTGTTGCAGTTAAAGACCTATGTGGGGGAGCAGAAGTCAAGTAAACCTGGTTTTGAACAGGAGCAGCTGATAAATCGAATACAGGTGAGAACAAATACAGGGCCCTGGCACATCTAGTTCAGCAGTCTGTTCTTTCAGCCAGCTCCATTAGGGAGCACACTAATCCAGGGGTCCCCAACCTATGGTCCGCGGCCCGGTACCGGGCCACAGCCTGTTGGCCACCGGGCCCCGGGAATAGCTGGCGAGCTCCACCCACTCACAGTAGCACCGCCACATGGGCACTAGCGGCCCCATTTGCGCACGCGCGGGGGACACTAGCACTGCTGCCAGAGTCACGTGGGTACACCTGGCCCACTTGTGTATGTGCGCGCACGCTAGTGCTGTCGTGCACGGGGCTATCCGCATGGACATTTCCCTGCTGCTCCCTTCTGGGCCACCAAGCTGGAAAGGTTGAAGAACTCTGCACTAATCCATCAGCAGAGGTTCTACATCTCATGGTAGCAAATCCTAAAGTTGATTTACATGTTGTGTGTGTGTGTGTATACAGGAAGTTTTTCAGACAGACCGGTCTGATTGATTGCACCTTGACATTTTAACTGCTATACTGCAGTTTTACTTTTTACAATATCTTTTGCCTTGCAGCCCCCCAACTAGGGGCATTAAGCAGGCTCAAGTCGCAACTGCGAAACATTTAAATCCAAATTTCTTTTTCTGACAAAGAGTTAAAGAATGAAATTGGGAGACTAAGATGGCCATTTCGAGCTTGTTCTGCTCTCTTCAGTTAGCCACACCCTTTATGGGATTCGAACCTGGGCAGTTTACATACTAGGCAGTGATTTAACCACCAAGCCACAGGCTTTCCTCCCCTCTTTGCCAGCCAAGTCAAGGGAGTATATACAGGAAGTTTTTCAGACAGAGTGGTCTTATTGATTACACCTTGACATTTTAACTGCTATACTGCAGTTTTACTTTTTACAATATCTTTTGCCTTGCAGCCCCCCAACTAGGGGCATTAAGCAGGCTCAAGTCGCAACTGCCTAGTATGTAAACTGCCCAGGTTCGAATCCCATAAAGGGTGTGGCTAACTGAAGAGAGCAGAACGAGCTCGAAATGGCCATCTTAGTCTCCCAATTTAATTCTTTAACTCTTTGTCAGAAAAAGAAATTTGGATATCTATCTATCTATCTATCATCTATCTATCTATCTATCCATCCATCCATCCTCCTGATACTTTCAGGACCACAATTCAGTTCATCGGGTGACCTCTAGTTCTAGAGAACTGAAAGGAAAATAGCATGCACACTGAACGAGTAGGTCATGTTCTTTTATTTCTCTGAACGCAACGCTCCTTGTCTTGCAAAAGTGAGAGTAGTCCTCGACTTCATGACCACAGTGGAGTCCAAAATTTCCATTGCTAAGCAAGGCTGTTGTTAGGTGAGTTGTGCCCCATTTTATGCTCTTTTGGCCACAGTTAACGAAGTGAATCTGGCTTCCCCATTGACTTTGCTTGTTGGAAGCTAGCTGGGAAGGTTACAAGGTCTCATAACCCCAGGACAGTGCAGTTGTCATAGATACACGCCAGTTGCCAAGCACCTGAATTTTGTTCATGTGACCATAGTTGTAACGCTGCAATGGTTGTAAGTGAAAAATGGTCATAAATCACTTTCCCCCCCCAGTGTCATTGTAACTTTGAATGGTCACTAAACAAAGTCAAGGACTACCTGTGCGCCATTTTTCTTTTGTTTCAGCAACTTGAGGATGAGAAGGAGGCTCTGAAAATTACAGCTGAACTTCTGCAAGTCCGGGTGGCTTCGTTAGGCGATATCTTGACTCTACAGGAGACTGAGCTTGGTAAAAAGGTGAGACAACAAACATTCTTAACAACAGTGCTGGAGACAGAGTTGCAACTCATTTTTAATTAGACATTTTTTAAAATGTAAAATGTCAGATGGGGTGGTGGGAGCCTAGCAGGATCTAAGAGTGATGTCTATTTTCATATTTCTCTCTGGATACCATGTTGTGCATCGCGGTCCGAGTTACAGAAACAGAAAAAGGTTGGAGGAAGGGATGTAGCCTTGCTGAAATGATGGATTTCCAGGGGCTTTTAAAAAGCTTGATGATTTTTGAGTTTTGTGTGTGGAAGCTTTTACTTGCATCTGAAATGTCTAGCATTTGTGAGAACAAGACTTTGGTTTTTTCTATATCAGCTCTTGGAGTGTAACATTCTTTTCAGCTAAGGCAGTGGTTCTCAACCTTTTTAATGCCGCGACCCCAACCGGTCGTAAATTGAGGACTAAACCGGTCGTAAGTCGAGGACTAAACTGGTCGTAAGTCGAGGACTAAACCGGTCGTAAGTCGAGGACTTTCCCTGCCCGGGAGCGCCACGCATGCGTGGTTCCGCCCCCTGTGCCCGCCGAGGCGTAGCTGGCAAGCGGCAGAGACGGAGCAGGCCGACCCAGCCCAAGGGAGGTAAGGCACCCGCCGGAAAAGGAGAAAAAAATGGCGGACAAAAAAAAATGGCAGACAGCCTTGCTTGGCGACCCCCGTGAAATGGTCGATCGACCCCAAATGGGGTCCCGACCCACAGGTTGAGAACCACTGTTCTATATGCTACCAATGGTGCGTATGTCCTCCCTGGTATCTGCAATCCTTCCGAGTAGAAAGGTGTGATAAGTATGTTGGGTGTCTGATTTTGTGCTTTATCCTCTCAGGTGCATCTCCAGGACCGTCTCCAGTCTGAGTCATCACAAAAACTTCAGTGCCTGTTGACCAGATGGCGGGAGAAAGTATTTTGTCTCCTGGTGCAGCTGAAGTCTCAGGAGCTGAGCCATAGGGATGTCACTAAACGTTTGGAGGAGAAGGTAAGGTATATCCATGAAGAGGGACCGGAGGCTTGAATGGATTAGAGTACACACAGAAAATACCAGTTGCCATGCATTTTACAAATAGAAACTCCTTATCAGACTTCGTTGATTTGGTTGGATTGATTAAATGCATATACTGATCTTCCCAATACATTACTTGGGAGGTGGGTATGTTGTCTAGAACAAGGCTTTTCAACCAGTGGTACGGGTACCACCTGTGGTACCTTGGCACCTGGCAGGTGGTACACGACCATCCTAGAAAAGTGGTAGCGGGGGAGGGGAATGAGCTGAACCGGTGGCAGCACCGCAGAAGCCTGAGCGAGAGATGGCTGGAGCTGCAGGGCTGTCAGGGCTCAGCGGAAGCGCCAGGATCAGTGCTGCTTTCCAGCTGATCGGCGCTTCAGGGCTGTCAGGGCTTAGTGGAAGCGCCAGGATCAGCGCCAGGCTCCAGCTGGAGCTCAGTGCTGATCCTGACGCTTCTGCTGAGCCCAGAAGAAGCGTCGATCAGCTGGAATGTTGCAGCATCTCCAGGGTCTTGTGATTTACATTCAGATGCTTGGCAACTGATTCATATTTATGATGGTCACAGTGTCCCAGAGTCATGTGAAGTGACCAAAACCTGCTGCAACCACCTAGCAGATGGGGGGAATAAAAACCAAACACCCCCTCACCCCACCCCTGCTGCCAATCCTCAACAGAAATGCTCACAACAATGAAAAACTCGGACAGGAGGAAGAGCGCCACGGGTGGGCAGGCGGATGTCTTGCTCGGCTGTGGCTTGGGGGGCACTTTTTTCAGTGCCATTGTAACTTTGAACAGTCACTAAGCGAACTGTTGTAAGTCAAGGACTACCTGTACTTTATCACTTTTTTCATTTTTTATTTTGGTCATCAAGTTTTTGACACCTTGCCAGGCGACTGGTACTCGGATGTTGTCATATCCTAAAAATGGTACAATGGGTGAAAAGGTTGAAAAGCCCTGGATTTGAGCACACAAAGAAAATACCAGTTGTTGTGCATTTTACAAATAGAAACTCCCTAACTTATCAGACTTTGTTGATTTGGTTGGATTGATTAAATGCATATACTGATCTTCCCAATACATTCCTTGGGAGGTGGGTATGTTGTCTAGAATGTCCCAAATGGAGTCGGAGCATTGTAAACTAGGATTTCTAGGATTGTCAGGAAAGATTGGGAGGAGGAGGGGGGAGAGAATGCTGAACACCTAGATTTTCTGATGAGATGTGAGTGGTGGCTATGAAAAATTCTAGTTGCCTAGGGCAATAAAAGTACTTGACACCATGTGGTGAGGCTGTTCTGCTTACTAGTTAATATGATTGAGGTTATATGAAAAAATCATGGGTTGAATTTGGTTAGTGGCTAAGAGATTGAACCTGAATCAAGAAATCTGTGGTTGAGATTTTGCCTTTAGCTATGAGTTACTAGATGGCTTTAGGGAAGCCAATTTCAGCCTCAACTCCTACATCATCTGCATTATAATACTGACTCTTTTAAATTAAGAGTGCACAGCCTCTTAAGTTCCCAAAATTTTCTCAAAAACTATCACAGAACGGTATGTTTTAGCGTTACAGAAGGGGGAAGTTATTCAAAACTAATATGGACTGTTCATATTTATATAATTTGGTTTCATGTGATTGGTTTTGATCATTGCCGTGCCTTCAGTTTTCACTGGGTCCTGTATTATTTGAACTGGAGCTCACAGTATGCCACTTACATTGCCGATCCAACTCATGGTTGTTTTATTGTTTCTTTGGTTTTATGGTTTTATCCATCTTTGTTTTAGAATCTGGTGGCAGACATGTGAGAAATAAAATGTATAAATAATGCACGTAAAGGATTTCACATGCTTGGAAGTACAGTACAGTATATAAAACTTAAATAGCATTGTATCTGGCCTTATATAGGCTTTTAAAACCTGTAAGCCCTCCAGAGTCTTTGGAGTTGGCAGCCTTGAAACCCAATAAATATGAGCTGATTTAGTGTAGTGGTTAAGGTGCTGGCCTAAAAACCAGGAGACTGTGAGTTCTAGTCCTGTTTTAGCCGTGAAAGCCAGCTGGGTGACTTTGGATCAGTCTTTCTCAGCCCACCCCATCTCACAGGGTTTTTTGTTGTGGGGAAAATAAGAGGGGGGGGGAAGAGTATCTTGTATGTTCACTGCCTTGAGTAACTTATAAACTAATAAAGGTGGGATAAAAATCCAATAAATAAATAAGTGGCTAATTCACTGTCCCCAGGTGAAAGAGCTGGAAGAAGAGGTGGCATCTAGTGAACAGAAAGCTGTGCTGTTGCTCCACAGTCTTGAGGACAAAACTGCTGAAGCTGATATGGAAAGAGTAAGAAACAAGGTAATTTATTATCATGCAACCCCTCTTGAAGCAAAAGGGTTTGTGACTCCCTCTCTTTATTATTTGAAAATGGTTGTCCCTGGAGTGACCGACAGCAATTGGTAATTGATGGAGGAAAATCAAAGGAGGAGGATTAGCTATGTTTCAGGAGAGATTTTTCTCAGTGAAGGAAAGTGTAAGCACTGTAGAGAAGGGGTGCGGCTTGAATTTTGATTAAGTGCAGTCTACTTACTCTCTAATGTTCCCTTTGGCTAACCAGTGTGTATGTATTCAAATACTGATTTCATATTCTTGGGTGCACTGTTCCTTTTCCTACAGAGAAGGGTGTTCTGAAAGCTGAGTTTAGTGTGGCCAAAGTAAAAAGTTTATAACAATCCTGAGAATGAGAAAAAGCCGTCTCTATCCTAGTTACATTCTCCCTTGCTGTAGAATTGGGTCTTTTTGCAGAGCTGTACATAATTTAATTTCTCCTTAATTTATTATTTGAACAATATGGTGACTAGCCTTGGTGGACCAACCTATTACAGCCATCAAATTGTTTTGATCCCTTTGGCAGGGGTAGGCAACCTTGGCTCTTTTATGACTCGTGGACTTCAACTCCCAGAATTCCTGAGTCAGCATAGCTGACTCAGGAATTCTGGGAGTTGAAGTCCACGAGTCATAAAAGAGCCAAGGTTGCCTACCCCTGCCTTTGGGTGTAAGGAGATACGCAAATAGGGAAGTGTCTTCTGTGAGTCTGGAGCGACTATAGGGATCATTTGGGATCCCTTCATCTCCCAGGGGATGGGCAGATTTCAAGGCCTAATAGTTTGCTTCCCATAGGTGAAGAACAGAAGGGCAATCTCTTATTAATTCAAAGCGTCAGGGAAGCCAGGAGTTGGTTCTCTTCACAGCATAAGACTGGAACAGTTCAGTTCTCATATTTTCCTGTTATCCATGGTTCAGGACTATTTTGGGTCTTTCATTTAAACAAGGAAGAGATTCTAAATGAACATGCAGCTTCTGATGCTGGTGCTTTCTGCAGTCCCCTGAGAGGTGGCTATTCTCTTCCCTCAGAATTTCACCTCTAATGTTCTTCCCAACCAAAACAGATGATAGCAGCCCCCGCCCCCGAATAAAGAAACTGCGGTGCCAAGGGGTAACCCTTGCGTACTTTTTATTGCTATCTGCCTAGGAAAAGCTGTTTGAAATTCTTGGTAGCCATCAGAAGATGGGAGGTAAATTAAAAAAATATATAGACTTGATCTAGCAAAAGCACTAGCACTTAGACTTACATACCGCTTTATAGTGCTCTAAGTGGTTTACAGAGTCAGCCTATTGCCCTCAACAATCTGGGTCCTCGTTTTACCAACCTCGGAAGGATGGAAAGCTGAGTCAACCGTGAGCCAGTCAGGCTACTGTTTCCACTGGCACACACCCAGAAACACGGTTAAAAATTGGAACTGAGAATGAGAAAGCTAGTTAATTAATTCTAAAATAGGGCCTTGCAAGAGCGTTAAGAGTTTCTACCTTATAATAATAATAATAATAATAATAATGATAAAGTTGGAAGGGACCTCGGAGGTCATCTAGTCCAACCTCCTGCTCAGGCAGGAAATCCTATACCATTTCGGACAAATGGCTGTCCAGTTTCTTCTTAAAAACTTCCAGTGTTGGAGCATTCACCGCTTCTGGAGGCAGGTTGCTCCACTGGTTAATTGTTCTAACTGTCAGGAAGTTTCTCCTTAGTTCTAGGTTGCTTCTCTCCTTGCTTAGTTTCCATCCGTTGCTTCTTGTCCTGCCTTCAGGCGCTTTGGAAAATAGCTTGACTCCCTCTTCTTTGTGGCAGCCCCTGAGATATTGGAACACTGCTATCATGTCCCCCCTCGTCCTTCTCTTCATTAAACTAGACATACCCAATTCCAGCAACCGTTCCTTATATGTTTTAGCCTTCAGTCCCCTAATCATCTTTGTTGCTCTTCTCTGTACTCTTTCTAGAGTCTCAACATCTTTTTTACATCGTGGTGACCAAAACTGGATGCAGTATTCCAAGTGTGGCCTTACCAAGGCATTGTAAAGTGGTATTAATACTTCACGTGATTTTGATTCTATCCTTCTGTTAATGCAGCCTAGCACTGTGTTGGCCTTTTTGGCAGCTGCAGCACACTGCTGGCTCATATTTAAATGATTGTCCACTAGGACTCTGAGGTCCCTCTCACAGTTACTACTATTGAGCAAGGTACCCCCTATACTATACCTGTACATTTGGTTTTTCTTGCCTAAATGTAGAACCTTACTTTTTTCACCCAGAATTAATTTTTTAGAACTATTCAACAGGCCCCAAAGAACCTCCCTTTTCTTACAGACTCTGCAAGCAGAGATGTTGCGCTCCAACGAACAAATGCATGGCTTTCAACAGAGGGCAGAGGCTGGTGAAAGAGCCCTTCAGGAACTGGCAGACTTTGTCAACAGGTAATGGGAGGAAATGGATTCTTGGCTTTTCATCCAATTCCGATTCAGTTTATGTGCCTTAGCCTGTTGCTGTAAGATGCCTTGCTCTCTCTCACCTTCTTGTTATTTTGTTATTGCAAATAACAAAAAGGAGACTTTGCACAAGTCACTTGAGAACCTAAGAGCAGAGGGTCCCAACCGGGGAACCCTGGGCGTGCGAGACGATATTCCAGGGGGTGCAAAAAATTGGGTTTTCAGAGCCCTCTCTGTGGGCACACGTGCCCTCACCCCAGCCCCGCCTCCCCCCACGGCCCCTTCCTCACCAGCAGCCTAGCCAGGTAGCAGGGACAAGACTCCGCCCTCATGCCCTATCGCACGCAGATGATGCTGCAGGGTGCGGGTGGAGGGTGTGGGCGCCATGGCGCTGCAGGACTACCTAGGCGATCGGCAGGCCGTGGAGGCAGTAGGTGGCCCTGCAGGCGGGCAGAGGGATGGGGTGGGGCAGAGCAGGGTCAAGTGGGGGGCGGGGCAGTTTTTGGGCACTCGATGTCTAAAAGGTTTGCCATCACTGTTATAGTGTATATGCATAATTCATTGCCGTTATTTCGAACTTTTGTAGGGTGCAAGAATATATCAGGAGCGTTCTAGGGGTGCGGGGTATAGAACCACTGACCTAGAGGAAAGGCACAATATAAATCGAGTAACAGATTAGCTGTTTTTGGTGGCGCCCCTTTCATTTATGAGACATTTTGTTGGACAACAACAAACAGTGCAGGATCCACTGTGGCTTCTTCTCCACTTGTTTTCTTGGTGCTCTCCCCTTTTAATCATAAGAAGAGCCATCTAGGATCATGCAGCTGACTTATCTAGTCTAGTTTTCTGTGTCAATATTCACCAGCCAGGCATATCTGGAATGTTTACAAGCATGGACAGGAGGGCCCAGCCCTTTTCTCTTGTTGCATCTGTGGCAGCTGGTATTTAAAGAATGCTTATAATTCTGGAGATGGTATCAGTAGCATAATCGTTCATGAATTTGTCCAGTCTTTTTAAAATAATCTACCGTTTAGTATCCATCAGCACATTTGACAGCAGTACGTTCCACAATTTAACTATTTTTTGGAAAAAGAAGGGCTTCTGATCTAGAGGGATCCTGACTGTCTCGGCATTTAGTTTCAGTGGATTACATAAAAACCTAGTATTGCGAGAGGGAAATGTTCCTAACTTTCATTTTCTATGTCTTGAATAGTTTTATGTCTTCAATCATGTATCCCATACTTGCCTTACTCCACATTTAAAAAACTGGAATCATTGTAGTTCTTCATTGGAGTATGATAGTCCTCAAGTTACAACCACAATTGAGCCCAAAACTGTTGCTATAAACAAGGCAGTTAAGTGAGTTTTGCCCCATTTTATGACCTTGTTTGCCACAGTTGTTAAGTGAATCGCTGTAGTTGTTAAGTAACACGGTTGTTAACTAGAATTCTTTATTGGCCAAGTGTGATTGGACACAGAAGGAATTTGTCTCTGGTGCAGAAGCTCTCAGTGTACATCCAAGCAACAATATGATAGGACATATATTATAGATCGTAGTAGCAATCATTGATCATAAGATACTAGAAGTGATAAATCATAGATACCAACAGGAAAAAGTATTAGGAAAGATGAGAAGAAGAGAAAGATGAGAAGAATAAAATGTTTTCAAGAAAAAAACCAAGAAAGTCCAGTTGCCTTTTGGGAAAGGACCTTTGGATCAGCACTTGAAGAACACAACCATATTTGTGTGTGTGTGTGTGTGAAGACACCACAAAAATTGCACATCAAGTACAGGTAATCCTCGACTTACAACAGCAATTGAGCCCCAAATTTCCATTGCTACTCAAGACAGTTGTCAGTTTTATCCCATTTTACGGCCTTCCTTGCCACAGGTGTTAAATGAATCACTGCAGTTGTTAAGTTAATAACCCTGTTGTTAAGTGAATCCGGCTTCCCCATCGACTTTGCTTGTCAGAAGGTCCCAAAAGGTGATCATGTGACCCCAGGACACAGCAACCATCATAAATACACGTGAGATGCCAAGCTTTCAAATTTTGATCGTGCAGTGGCCGTGCGAAAACTGGTCAAAAGTCACTTTGTTCCGTGCTGTTGTAACTCCTAAAGGTCACCAAAAGAATGGTTGTAAGTCGAGGACTATCTCGTATTTCCTAGCAACTTTTTTTTTGCTTGCCTTGTTTGCATCTTTTCCAGCTCCTTTGTGAGGTACTGACAGGATTGGTGCAGTATCTATAGCAGTGGTGGCGAACCTATGGCACGGGTACCAGAGGCGGCACTCAGAACCCTGTCTGTGGGCACGTGCGCTGTCGCCCCAGTCCTAGGCCTTCAGTTGGGTTTTATAAAACCTTTTCGCTTTAGCCCTCCGCCGCCATGTACAAAAAAAAAGGTTCAATCAATCAGTCAATTTCAACTTCTTGCGGGGAAAAAAAAGATCTTACAAAGTTGGAATTGATTGATTGAACTTTTTAGTCCCACCCAGTCTGCTGTTACCACCGCAGCCACGCCCACCCAATGGGCCACATCCACCCAATGGGCCACACCCACCTAATGGGCCACACCCACCTGGCACCCGACGATGCATAAGTGGGTTTTGGCTTGCAGTTTGGGCACTCGGTCTTTAAAAGGTTTGCCATCACTGATCTATAGGATGTTCTGTTTATTGCCAGCTAAGCTGGGAGATGCATATTCAGCTTTAGGAGATTGTAAAAACCTGAAGTGCTGAAGGGCCCCAATTCCCCATCTGGATGATTGTCATTGTCGGTGTGATACCTGCTGTGCACTGAAATAATTTATTCGCTGCCTGTACCCTTGGGAAGAGTCGCAAGATTAGAATAAAATGAAAGTGTAAAAAGAATTCATTATCATACATCCACATCTGTTACCTGCTGAAGAAGGACAACTGATTAGGAAATCAGTAATTAGACTGCTTTTATAAGACATTCCCAATTAATTAGACATGATGTTTTGTGAAAGTTAATTGATTTTAAGTACAGATAGTACTGGTTTAGAGCCTTGGTTACACTATGTTTCCCCGAAAATAAGACTCAACTGGAAAATAAGCCCAGCATGATTTTTCAGGATGCTTGTAATATAAGCCCCACCACCAAAATAATCCCAGTTAAGATCGTCAGCCAGACAGACGCATTTAGTACCGTATTTCCCCGAAAATAAGACCTAATTGGAAAATAAACCCTAATGCGTCTTTTGGAGCAAAAATTAATATAAGACCCGGTCTTATTTTCAGGGAAACATGGGTATTATGAGTCCTCAACTTTACAAGTTAGAGATACCAAACATCTTGAAAAGTTTTGAAACAAACCAATTGCTTTTTAGGCTAAAGCAGCAGCTGATGGGGCAGGAAGAGAGATGGAAGGCAGCTTTGTCACGGCTTTTCGGCCTGGGAAATAGGGTCAGTTTTGCAACCAAGAGAGTTGATACCATCCAAGGTAAGTTATGGAGCAATCTGGGCATTATTGCTCTTCACTGTAATCTTGTCTGGCATGTTTTCCCCCATTGATTTATTCAATTTCTATAGCCACCCATAACTCTGTTCAATTAACTATACCAGGGGGAACCACGGCCCCTTTATGACTGGTGGACTTCAACTCCCAGAATTCCTGAGCCAGTTGCTCCAGAATTCCTGAGCCATTCCTGAGTAGCTATGCTGGCTCAGGAATTCTGGGAGTTGAAGTCCACCAGTCATAAAGGGGCCATGGTTCCTCATTCCTGCTTTATACCATGAAATCTTTATATTACTTCCCGTACAGCAAGAAAAAGTAATTCAACTGTGGTTTTACAAAATCCCGTGCGTCAAGCTAATTGGGGAATGTGATTTATGACAGTTAATTGGAAGAGGGAATTGCGCTTTGCTACTTTGTGCCAGGGGAGGGGAAATTCAGTTTTTGGCTTCAACTATGTAGTGCCGATACTTTGTTTCTCGAATAAAAGATTCTTTCAGGAAAACAGTGTCTCAAAGTGTTTCTCAAATAAAAGATTCTTTCAGGAAAACAGTGTCTCAAAGTTCTTTTGAAGAGATTCGTCTGTCAGAACCATGACATTAAGAGAACAAAAATTATAAAAATAGGATGTATGCTGAACTAATGAGGTGATGGTTATGAGAATAATATAAGCTGAAAAAAGTATTATATAGAGAGATTATTATTAGTTGTATAACTATAAAAAATACCTATATCTAATCATTTATATCTTGAAAATATTAAGAATTATATTTTGGTTAAGGTTAAAGAAGGAGAATATAAATGGGAGAAGGGAAGATCAAAGAAATGTATCATTAATTAATATATTAATTATGGAATTATGAAATGTAATTATTATTGATGGTTAATTAATTATTATTGTCCTTTTTTTCTTGTTAAAATATAAACCAAGACAACACGCTGTACACCAGGCACTGGAGATTGTTATAGTTAAAAACTAATAAAATATCTATAAAGGTGTGAAATAAATTCAAATAGAAGACTTACATCTTTACTAAGCTATAGTTTGTTGAAGCCATGATATAAAACTGATATTAAACAGATGATGAACTTGTGGTATGCTAGAAATCTTTCCCTTGTTTAAACCATTACAGCTGCTTGCCTACCTCTTATCCTATTAGAGTTGCCTTTGGTGAGATGTGCAGCATAGTAGGATAGATGATTGATAGATAGATGGATAGATGGATGGATGGATGGATAGATGGATGGATGGATGGATAGATAGATAGATAGATAGATAGATAGATAGATAGATAGATAGATGGATGATTAGATTAGATTAGATTAGATTAGATTAGATTAGATTAGATTAGACAGACAATTGCAGTCAGTGATCACTGCCAAAACAAAACTTGATTACTGCGATCAATTATAGTGCTTGTTTTTTGGAGTTTTTTTGCGCTTCAATGGTTGATGGCCTAGACATTGGTATTTGAACATAGATCTTTTTATCATTTATATTTTATTATGTTCTACTAATGTAGATGAAATGTTAATATATATTGCTAATCCATGCCATACTCTTAAGTAAAGAAATAAATTTGGAGCCCTTATTTGGGGTATTTCCTTTGTGGAAGATTAGGCTTATTGCCATTGAAATGATCACTAACTGTTGCTTCTTTTCATCTTCAAGTAAAAATAATCTCAGACTTTAATGTATTCAGGGGTCGAGGGATGGTTTTGTTTGAATTAAATGTAAATGTATGTGCATTAGATGGCTTCCTGCACTCTGGTACTTCTGCACTCATTCAGATAACCATTACATTTCATATAATAGCTTCTTCCCACGCTGTAATTATACCCTTACATACATCTCAGTTCAAGCAGCTTATTTTTACAGTTCAGTTTCTATTTTGTGTTCTAGGGCTTGTATGTCGAAAAATAGCATTGGCAAAACTTCAGCGAGAGGAAAAACACTTTGCAGGGATAGACCAAGAGTAAGTTCATAATTCCAATTTCCAGAAAAAGTACTGTAAAATGCAGGTTAGATGAGCCCTTGACAATTCAGTTTATTTAAAGGGGCAGTGTCAGTTAGTTTCTCCACTCATTTGCACATTACAGTTTATTCTGACTCAGGTATTGTGAATGGGTATTGAGGTTGATAAACAACTTCCTATGGCGAGTCAGTACACTTATGGCTAAAATGGGGTTTTGAATCCCAACAAAATGCTGCACTTTTCTGCAGATAGCCCATTTCTCTGTGTTAGACCTCTAAAGCAGAGGACCCCAACCTTTTGGGCACCAGGGACTGGTTCTGTGGAGAGAGTTTTTTCCGCGGACCGGTGGGGGGCTGGTTTCATGTACTGTCTGCATCCCGCGGATGGGGCTTTGCTTGTTTGCATGGACCGCTTTATAGCATGCCGCGGACCGGTGCCAATCCACGGACCGGGGGTTGGAGACCTCTGCTCTAAAGTTCAAAATGAACTGCCTCTGACTCGTGGGCCATATGTGGACCCCAGCACCTCATTTGTGCCCTCATACAGTTCCAGGTTGGGTTGAAATTTTTGTAACTTTTAAAACTTCCCCAGCCCTTCCATCTCCCATGCAAACGTGGCAAAATGTTCCTGTCTGTTGACTTTTAGAGGTGACTTCAAAGCATCCAGATCCCTTTACAGACTCCCAAGTAAGACACAACTATGCTGGAATCTCAAAACCCCAAAAAAGGTTTTCCATCTGTGGTGAATTATTTGGTGAATTATATCAGAGAAGAGAAAAGGCTGGAGTAAATGCCCCCAGTTTGTTAGGAAAAATATTTTGAGTACAGGTAGTCCTTGACGTACAACCACAGTTGAGCTCAAAATTTCTGTTGCTAAGAGAGACATTTGTTAAACGAGCTTTATCCCATTTTACAACCTTTCTTTCTTGCCACCGTTGTTAAGTGAATTAACTGCAGTTGTTAAGTTAGTCACACGGCTGTGAATCGAATCTGTCTTTCCCATTGATTTTGCTTGTCAGATGGTTGTAAAAGGTGGATCACACGGCCCCGGGACAAGGCAACCATCATAAATATGAGTCAGTTGCTAAGCATCTGAATTTTGATCATGTGACCATGGGGAAGCCGGAAGTCCAAAATCACTTTTTTCAGTGCCATTGTAACTCCAAACTAAATGAACTCTCGTAAGTCGAGGATTACCTGTATTGGGAGGTAGAGTTAGAAACCAGAACTTCTAAGCATCAGTGCAGCTAAGTCACAATATACTGTATACCGTATTTTCCGGCGTATAAGACGACTTTCTAAACCCTGAAAATCTTCTCAAAAGTCGGGGGTCGTCTTATACGCCCAGTCGTCTTATACGCCGGAAAATACGGGTATTCTATTTTATTCCTTTACACATGTGGTTTGGCATATTACTCATCAAGTTTTCTCTCCCCCCGCCTCTCTCGCTCAAACTCTATATTTTAACTGGAAAAGTTGGGGGTCGTCTTATACGCCCAGTCGTCTTATACGCCGGAAAATACGGTATTTTGTCGGCAGACAAGGCAAAATGAGAAAGCCCCAAGTACGGTTCAACAGTTACGGTTTCTGCTCACCATTTCTTTCCAGGATTCAGCCATCGTATGAAGACCTACAAGCTGAGTTACGTATGCTGCATGAAGAACGAGACCGACTCTCTGCAGAGCTTAAACATGGGGCCCAACTCATAGAGAAGAAAGTGGCTGAAGCAAGAGAGAGAGGTGATTTCACTACTATTGTGTTTTAGACGGTGGGTGCAGGCTGGGAAGATATTCCACACAGATCAACATTCTAGAAAACGGGCAAGTCAGGAAAAAAAACCCACGTTGTTTTAGCCTGTTCTTCGCCCAGAGATGCAAGAAATCTTTCACATGGAAGAAAATCCATCTGTGTCCGCAGCTGCAGTCTGAAATGATGTGGCCACGAGGCCTTGTTCATTCACTGACGCTTCCCCGTTTTTAAGGCTGAATTGAACAGCTTTTCCCAAGTTCTGGGGAAGGAATATAACAATATCGCTCTGCTGTCTCCCGTTCTCATTTTGACGCTTTCTTTTCACCCTTCTTCTACCAAACAGCGGAGTCTGATCTGAGCAAAATGAGGGAAACTTTGCAGAACCTGCAGGAGGCGCTAGAGGCAAAGACAGCGGTAGAGCAGGAACTGAGGCAACAGTTGGAGGCTACAGAAAAGCAACTGGAAACAACAAATCATGAGCTTCTGAGGAGTGCCGGAGCTGCAGACGGTTTGAGAGAGGAGGTGGGACAGTTAAGAGGAGAGTATGAGAGAGGTATGTTTAAGTTCTTCAGAGGTGGGAAGAACTTATTTCTAGAGATAACAAGCTCTTGCATTAGATTATACAGTGTTTCTCAACCTTGACAATTTTAAGGCATGTGGACTTCAACTCCCAGAATTCCTTCTGGGAGTTGAAGTCCACATGCCTTAAAATTGTCAAGGTTGAGAAACACTGCATGATTAGAAGGTTCTTTTTTTTCTCTCTGTTACGATGAATAGAAACAATGAGAAATTCCTGTAGCTGCAGGAATGCAATTGCAACACAAAAACACATGGAGAGCTACAGCTCTGTATTAAGATTTACCTTGTATCTCAGATACATTATCTGTAAACTGAATTTTCTGTGGTGCTTCAGAGACTTATTTCTAGACTTACTCCTTCCTAAAATACTGGATTAGCCCCTTTTTTTCCTGAATGTGAACAACTGTGTTTTTTTAGCTTCATGAGAAAGGCTGGATTGGAGATACACCTGAGATATGAAGTTTTTTTTTTTTTGTTTTGTTTTTTAAAGGTTCCCATCTATTTGAAGTCCCCCTTAATGGACACTTGGTTTTTTTTCCCTGGTATTATTCCTTATGAGATGGTTAGGTAAATTTTTCAGACTAACAGAACATGATTAGATTGGAGGACTTCCAAAGTTTTTTTCCACCTCCTTCGTTTATAGTATTCATTCTGACTTCCTAGATGCAGTAATATTCTCAAATACTATCATCAATGATATAACAAAATGGCTATTGATATATTCACATAACAGGTGTCTCAACATATACTAGATGGGCCACTCATTGCTGGAGTCCTTATGGGATGTATACAAAATCCCCCAAATCTCCCTAGTTAAAATATAAAAATTATATAATTGAGATTGGAGGCTTATTACCTATGAGTGGTGATATAATCAATGAATCTGATGAGCAACTATGCATAATAAAAGGGCTCTATTTTGGTTTGGTAGTTGCATTTAAGCATGGAGAGCTGGCGGCGGTGGCAACGATCAAACGAGAAAGAAGCATTCACCAATAGCAGAAATCACATGGGATTCAGGGTATTAAGTTTATAAAAATGGGTTACGAGCAATAGTGAGAGGCATTTATTTAAGGTCAATGCCTTAAATAGGAGGTTGAAGGGTTGGTGAACTGGTGTAAGGAAAACAGCCTAGTTTTAAATACAGGAAAAACCAAAGAGATCATTGTTGATTTCAGAAAAGGCAGGCACAGCCACACTTCTCTGTGCATAAATGATTCACCTGTGGAGATAGTTACTAGCATCAAATTCCTGGGTGTGCAGCTAACGAGTAGGCTGACTTGGTCTCTCAACAGCGAGAAACTGGTGAAGCGGGCACAGCAGCGCCTGCATTTCCTGCGCCGCATGAGAAAAGCACATCTTCCTTCCCCTGTCCTGACCACTTTCTACAGGGGGACAATTGAGAGCATCCTGTCATACAGCATCACAGTCTGGTTTGGAAGCATCACTGCTTCAGACAGGAAGGCGGTGCAGAGAGTGGTGAGGATGGCCGAAAAGATCATTGGCAGTTCCTTCCCTCCCATCCAGGACACAGCACAGAAGCGTTGCTTGAGCAGGGTTATCTGGGACACTACACATCCTCTTCACGACCTGTTTTCCTTGTTACCTTCTGGGAGGAGGCTCCGTGGTATCCGAAGCAGAACATCCAGATTCAGCCAGTTTCATTCCATACAGCATTAACCTTCCGTTTTATATTCAAGATGGACAGTATTTAATACTTATTGTTATGTATATGTAGGGATGTGGGTCTATACATATGTTGTTCATAGTATGTTTAGGTGTGTGTCATGTATGTGTTTCACTTTGAGAGCGGGCAACTAAATTTCATTTTTGATGTGTGCCATTGTGCCCACAGTATAAAAATGACAATAAAGGTTATCTTATCTTATCTTATCTTATCTTATCTTATCTTATGTTATCGTTTCTTCTCAGCCCTGCAGGACAAGATAACAGAAGTTGAAACTCAACTGCGGAAGGATCTCTCAGAAATGGAAAAAGCACTTAATACAGCACGGAGAGAGCACGCCAAAGCAGGTAAGAGTTGTCATACAATTGTCAATGGAAAAGGGCTGAAGATGTTTTATCTGTGGCAGAAGTATTTTAAAAAGCCTTTTGTGGTAAAAGGATGACAGAAGATTTTTGCACAAGGCCGAGCTACAGTTAAAGTTGAGAGATGGACTACTGGGGTCCATGCTGAAAAATATTTATTAAATTTGTATGCCGCCCATCTCAAATATTTATTAAATTTATATGCCGCCCATCTCACTATCAAGTGACTCTGGACAGCAGATTGCAATCCATTCTACCCAAAACTCTTACACTTAGCCTGAAATGACCTTTATCTGAACTTCCAAAGAGTTGCTGCCATTCACAGTAGATGGCCTGCATCAGTTGACTGACCTTATAGGGCACTCACGTGTATATAGTAGCAAGAGGCTTGTGTTCCTCACTCTCAGCAATTTGAATCCCTCTTTAAATGTGCTTATATCCTTAGTGGTTGCCCTACGGCAAGCTGAGCGGCAGGCAGCCAGAGACAAAGCAAGGAGTGAGGAACTGGCAAAAATTCAGGAGTCTGCAACACAACAGGAAATGGCCCGTCTTGAAGGACGTCTGCAAGAGCTTGAGAGGGACAAAAACTTGTTAATGGTATGTTCAAGCAGTAAGGGGGGAATTGCTGCCCCCTGTGATGGCTTTTCATTGCTTCCTTCCTTCCTTCCTCCTTACAGGCCACCTTGAGGCAAGAAGGGCTATTAGCCCAGTATCGACAGAACCGGCTGTCAGCAGTCCCAGCTAAATCAATTCGAAAGGCAGGAACTAGTCCTCCATCTAAAGGTACAGATTCGTTCTCTGGGAAATCTATTTTTTCTCTTTTTTAAAAAAAATATTATGTATTATGTTTTATCATAAAAAAATAAAATACAGAACAGTAAAACAAACAATACGAAACAAAACAAATAAAGCATACATTCAACCGTAACAACAACAAAAAGAAAAAAATAGTGTACAAAAAGTGAGCAATACATTTAACATGTAGGGTTAACATGTAGGGTGCTCCCTTTTACCAACATTAAGCTAAACATTACACTAATCTTCAAATGCCTCTGTTAACCATCTGGGATATTTAGCGCATAGAAAGTCCCACGAACTGTTTCCAGTCTCTTATAAAGCTGTCTAGTCCATTATCTCTAATTAAAGCAGTTAATTTCACTGTCTCTCCTAATTCAGTCAATCTC
This sequence comes from Protobothrops mucrosquamatus, assembly GCF_001527695.2. NCBI lineage: Eukaryota > Metazoa > Chordata > Lepidosauria > Squamata > Viperidae > Protobothrops > Protobothrops mucrosquamatus. Next base: position 37,481 of record NW_015389406.1, read on the forward strand.
AAAATCCATTCTTCAACAGTTCTATTTTTTTTCCTGTGATATCTCTAGTTAACATTAAGTGTCATATCTTGCTTCCTGTAATCCTTTGCAATTCTTATTGATAGCTTATTTGTAAAAGTTCCAGAGTCTTCTTTTCTAAATTTTAGTGTTACTTTTCCTTCTAGCTTAAGGATGTTTGATCCAGGATTTTGTTGATGACTTCCTGCCTCTATCACATCATATCCTTTTTAAAAAAAAATTCTTTTCACAGAATCCCTATTTGCCGTGTTGGATAACTTACAAACTCTGGGTGCTGCTATCTTGGAGGAGGAAGAGCCTGACAAAAATATAAACACCGTTATGGACACTTAAAAATACAGTGGGGAAGATAATTGGAAAGCAAGAGAGAGCAGATATTTGTAATAAAACATGATGTAAATAAATTTATATTTTACTTCTTTTATCAAGTTCTGATTTTCTCAGAAAGATTATAGTGTTTCTATAGAAAGACTATAGCAAGTTTCTCACTTGCTATAGTGTTCTTGACATTAATTAGATTCAGTTTCAAGGCACCTGGGATGATCTGGATGATCTCACCGAAGCCACACTAGAAGCAGTTAGAGTAGGGGTATCAAACTCGCAACGTCACGTGACGGACGTATCACGACTGTTTTGCCATTGCCAGCAATGAGGTGGGCATGGTTTCACTATGATGCATCTAACACCCTTGAGTTAGAGGATTCACTTCTTCAGATATCAAATTATAACATCCATCCCATTGTAATTCTATGACTCCATATTATGGTGATTTTATGATGGTTTTATCTTAATATATTATCTCCTGTACTGTATTGTATTGTCCATATACCTTACACACACACACACACATTCTGACGCTTTAAATAAATTTGTATATCAGTGATTGTCTATGGAGGTTCTCAGTCATTTTGGTATGGTTGTCCCAAAGGTGCTATTTCAGGAAGCAACTGGACTTCCTTGTTTTTCTTTGAAGACATTTCACTTCACATCCAAGAAGTTTCTTCAGCTCTGACTGGATGGTGGGGAATGGAAGGATTTATACTCCATGCAGACAGCTGGTCATTTGCATTCTTTTAGAGAGTTGTTGATGCCACCTGAAGGTTTATCTGTGTCACCAGGGTCACCTGAGTAGTGCAAATGTGTGTGGAGCCTTTTTGGAACTGCTGAAAGGAATGTGTTGTAGACTGGAGATAAATGATGTCGTATCCCTCACCCTCTGTTGAGAGAGGGCTGTTTTGACATAGATGGCCTCTTTGACCCCTCTTTCAAACCAGCAGTCCTCTCTGTCCAAAATGTGGACTTTGCTGTCTTCGAAAGAGAGGCCTTTGTCTTTTAAATGCAGATGGATTGCTGACTCTTGTCCTGATGGGTTTGTTCTCCTACATTGTGCCATGCGTTTATGAAAAGAAAAACAAGAAAGTCCAGTTGCCTCATGAAAAAGCATCTTTGGAATTGCTAGCCTAGTGTTCCCTCTCTGCTGCTTCTTTTTTCCAATACAGATTGTGGGAAGAACAGAAGAAGGATTTCTTTTGCCTGTTGACATGTGGCCCCTTAAATTAAAGAATAAAGAATAAAAGAATGAGCCAGCAGTGTGCTGCAGCTGCCAAAAAGGCCAACACAGTGCTGGGCTACATTAACAGGGATAGAATCAAGATCACGTGAAGTATTAATACCACTTTACAATGCCTTGGTAAGGCCACACTTGGAATACTGCATCCAGTTTTGGTCACTAGGATGTAAAAAAGATGTTGACACTCTAGAAAGAGTACAGAGAAGAGCAACAAAGATGATTAGGGGACTGGAGGCCAAAGCATATAAGGAAAGGCTGCTGGAATTGGGTATGTCTAGTTTAATGAAGAGAAGGATGAGGGGGGACATGATAGCAGTATTCCAATATCTCAGGGGCTGCCACAAAGAAGAGGGAGTCAAGCTATTTTCCAAGGCACCTGAAGGCAGGACAAGAAGCAATGGATGGAAACTAATCAAGGAGAGAAGCAACCTAGAACTGAGGAGAAACTTCCTGACAGTTAGAACAATTAACCAGTGGAACAACCTGCCTCCAGAAGTGGTGAATGCTCCAACACTGGAAGTTTTTAAGAAGAGACTGGACAGCCATTTGTCTGAAATGGTATAGGGTTTCCTGTCTGAGCAGGAGGTTGGACTAGATGACCTCCAAGGTTCCTTCCAACTTTATTATTATTATTATTATTATTATTATTATTATTATTATTATTATTATTATTATTATTATTATTATTATTATTATTATTATTATTATTACAGAGTTGGAAGGGACCTTGGAGGTCTTCTAGTACAACCCCCTGCTCAAGCAGGAGACCCTATGCATTTCAGGCAGATGCTGTCGATCTCTTCTTACAAACCTCCAGTGATGAAACACCTATAGCTTCTGAAGGCAGGCCCTTCCACTGATTGATTGATTTTAACTTGTAAGAACATTTCTCTTTATTTCTAGGCTAGTTCTGTCCTTGATTAGTTTCCATCCATTCCTTCAAAGGTGCCACATTCAGCTCTTCAAACAAGGAACCCTTCTTGCGAATTCCCATGCCATGTCACCTCCTGCCCATCCTTCGAGGATCGTCCTCGACTTACGACCACAATTGAGCCCAAAATTTATGTTGCTAAGAGTGACATTTGTTAAGTGGGTTTTGCCTCCATTTCATTACCTTTCAGTTGTTAAGTGAATTGCTGCAGTTGGTAAGTTAGTAACCCGGTTGTTAAGTGATCACATGATCCTGGGACCCAGCAACGGTCATGAATATAAACTAGTTGCCAAGCAGCTGAATTTTGATCACATGACCATGGGGATGCTGCAAATGTGTGAAAAATGATCCTAAATTGCTTTTTTCAGTGTTGTTGTAACTTTGAACCGTCACTAAACGAGCTGTTGTAAGTCAAGCATTACCAGCACTTGGCAACTTTCTACCTAGAAAGCAAAGTTCGGAAGGCGGGGCCAAAGCGGCCCATCCCGCCAATAGCTATCGCTCCTCCTGCCCCTCAAGGACCCGCCCTCTCCCTTCCACCACCCAATCGCCTTCCGCCGGCCGAACCCGCCACGACGCCCAAGCCCACCCTGAGGCTCCCACCAATCAGGGCCTTCCTCCGCCCCAGCCCGGGTCGGCCTCGCGCGCGCTTATGCTCGCCGACCGCCCTCGAGCCTTCCCAGCCAACGGGAAAGCGGGCTTTCGCTGCGAGCGGCCAATAGGGACCGGAGGCTACTGCCGTTCCTCCTTCCGCTCGCTTCAGCTGGGCCAATTGGAGGGCAGCGCGCGCCGCTCGGAGCCCGGGGAGCGGCTTTGCAAGGAGCCGCCAGTGGAGAAATTCTCGACTCGCCGCCGCCGCCTGGGCGAGAAGCGAGCAGACCAGATTCCAGAAGAGCGTTCCTAGGTAATTCGAGGCGTCGCCAAGGAGACGGCGGTTCAAGAACCCTCCCACCCCACCGCCCGAGATATTGTTGCTACGGCGATGCCCGGGTTCTGCAACCGCGTTACCTGGTAGAGCGGGGCGTGGATGTTCCAGAATTGCTTGCAAGGAAGGGCGGTCATCGTCGGCTTCGCTGCCGGGGAAACCGGAGAGACTGACAAAAAAAACCTGCAACTTGGCCGGCGATGTAAAACCCGAATTCATCTCAGGATCCCGGTCTGCTGAGAAAGTCGAGCCGGTTTCGAGCCTGTCCTTCGAGATCTGCATCCTGATTTCCGCCAACTCGGGAGCTTCCAGTCGTTTTAAGGGTCGTGATTTATTTATTGTCCTGCAGTTGGAAGCCTGGAACCTTCCTGCACTCTTGCAAAAACTTCCCATGGCAATTTGCAGAAACGGGTGTTTGCTCCCGCAATGCGGGTCAGGAGTTCAGCGTCCTCAAGAAATTGCTCTTGAGGAAATTGTCCTTAAATGTCTGAAGGGGGTCTTGCAACTGATAATCAACCAATGAGTGTCACGATGAGATGAAACAGGTTGCCTGACTGAGGAAGCCTTGTTGTTGTTTTTCTTTGCAGTTAAATCCAATCAGGATTAATCTAGGAAGCGGTGTGCTGATGGAGGGACCCCTGTCTGCCCCCCTCCCTTTTCAGGTAGAGATGAACCTGTCATTGCACAAGCTGTGGTTTGGGGCATTCAGTCAATTTTTGTAGCAATCTCCGCTTGCAATTGACCCTATTCTCTTGCACTTGGTATTGCTGTTTTTCCATTAAAAAGTTTGCTGCTGCCACAGGTGAAAGTCAACTTGCTGGCATTCGGTGGAGTGACTGAACCTTGCCAGACCTGCTTGTCACCTGACACTGACACTGTCTTTGGAGTGAGGGAGATCTAGCCATGCTTTCTGAAGCTCTGCCATGCTTTCAATTACTCCGGATGGGCCCGGCCTCTTCTGGGGATTTGCCAAACCGGGATCTCTACACTTTCCGACCTGCCAAGCCCAGCTGCATTTATCGTCTGGGTCGCCGAGCTGAAGTTTGTGATGTCATTCTGGTGTCGGAGCAAAACCCAGCCTTGATCTCCCGGGTCCACGCAGAGATACACGCAGAACGGGATGCTGATAGCATGGCGGGGGAATGGCGAGTGGGCCTGGTGGACTGTAGCAGTTATGGTGAGTTCTTGTGAATACAAGTAGTCCTCGACTTACAACAGTTCATTTGGGGACCTTTTCAGTTACAACATCCCTGTGGCCACGTGATCAAAATTCAGACACTTGGCAACTGGCTTGTGTTTATGACGGTTGCAGTGTGCCAGGGTCATGTGATCACTTTTTGCAACCTTCTGACAAGCAAAGTCAATGGGGAAGCCAGATTTACTTAACAACCATGTTACTAACTTAACAACGGTAGTGATTCACTTGACAACTGTGGCAAGCAAAGTTGTAAAAATTGGGGCAAAACTCACTTAACAAATGTCTTGCTTAACATCATAAATTTTGGGCTCAATTGTCGTAAGTGGAGGACTGCCTGTATTGTGCTGCTAAATTCTGGCCTAATTGTTTATTTACATCCCACCTTTTATTATTTTTATAAATAGCTCAAGGTGGCCAACACATTTTCCTGTCAGATGGGTTGGGCTGAGAGAGTGATTGGTCCAACTCACAATCTCTTGGTTTCTAGCCTGGTGCCTTAACCAATGCACCAAAGAGTTCAGACACTTCTTCCTAAATGTATTGAATTTGAGCACATTTGGATTTTTGAGAATTAAGAAGAATTGCTTTTATCTGTTCATTTATTTTGAGAGCTTCAGAACAAAATCCACAACTCAGAAGTTGAATAATTGCTTAGATTAGTACAGGTAATATTTATATAAGGGGCGTCAACTTTATACTTGAAAAGTCAAGTTCATTTCTGAAGGAGAAACATGCATTCCAAAAGGCCAGATCTGAAACAAACTACAATACAGGGAGTCCTCAATGTATGACCATAATTGAGCCCAAGATTTCTATTGCTATGTGAGACAGTTGTTTTGTCCCATTTTATGACTTTTTTGTCACAGTTGCTAAGTGAATCGCTGTAGTTGCTCAGTAACATGGTTGTTAAGTGAATCTGACTTTTTCATTGACTTTGCTTGTCAGAAAGTCACATGACACCGGGACACTGCAACCGTTATAAACATGGATCTGTTGTAAAGCATCTAAATTTTGATCACATGACCATGGAAATGCTGCAATGGCTGTAAGTGTGAAAAGGATCATAAGTCACTTTTTTCTGTGCCGTTGTAACTTTGAACAATCACTAAATGAACTGTTGTAAGTCAACGACCACCTGTAACTCACACTTAGAAAAAAACATGCTTCTTTTTTCACTTCTCTGCTTCTCTCCTGGTGTGTTGCAATGTGTGAGAACCTGACTTGATCCTGCACACGTGCAATATTTAAAAAAATGCCTCGTTGTAAACTTGAGTATTAAGTGGCTACAAGTACTTATAACAAAACACTTTTCTAAATGTCCATCTTCTTTTATTGTTATCTGCTTCTGCTAAATGGGATGATTGCAAAGAATTCCACAAATTAGTGTGTCTAACTAATACTGGCCCATACACACTCAGAGCCTGAGAGGAAGACTACTGGCTACTAAGTTGTGCAGTGGTGAGGGCCTTGTGTGGCCAGTTGCCCCTTCCTGTCATAAATCAGTTATGTATCCTGGGTGAAGAACAATTTCCCTTCATATGTTTGCACATACCAGCCCATTTGAAAAAGAAAATGGTTTGGCTAACCAGCATTTAAGTACATTTAAACCTTGACTAAGGGTGACATGATAGTGTTTCAATATCTCAGGGGTTGCCACAAAGAAGAGGAAGTTAAGCTATTCCCCAAAGCACCTGAAGGCAGGACAAGAAGCAACGGATGGAAATTAGAGAGAAGCAACCTAGAACTAAGCAGAAACTTCCTGACAGTTAGAACAATTAACCAGTGGAATAGCCTGGCTCCAGAAGTTGTGAATGCTCCAACACTGGAAGTTTTTAAGAAGAGATTGGACAGCCATTTGTCCGAAATGGTATAGGGTTTTCCTGCCTGAGCAGGGGGTTGGACTCGATGACCTCCAAGGTCCCTTCCAACTTTATTATTATTATAACCATAATTGAACTCAGAATTATGGTTGTAAGTCATACCTGTCCTTAAAGCTAGTCATCATAGGATTGACCTGATTTTACAACTTTATTTTTTTTTGCAGCAGTTCTTAAGTGAATACCAAAGTCGTTAAGCTAACCCATTGTCTACAGTGGGCATTTTTTGCCAGAAGCTGGAAGTAAATGCCAGTTTTTCTGACAAAACCCCCCCCATAAAATCAGGTTCATGTGATGGGATGCTGCAAATGGCCATCAATGTGTCCAATATGTGATCATGGGGTGCAGAGAACTGCCCATCATAACTTCAAACTCTAAGTACATTTTGGGAGTCTGTTGTGACTTCAAACGCTTAGCGGCCGGTCATAAGTTGAGGACTAGACTACTTGTAACACTTTTCCTCCTTTCAGGTACATATATCAATGCCCTCCGCATGTCCCACGGTCAGCGGGTAGATCTGAACGATGGAGACCTTCTGACGTTCGGCCATCCCAGCCCGGTGGCCGAGGGTTGCGTCTTGCCACCACCACACGGCGACTCCGAGTTTTATTTCCTCTTCCAGAAAGTCCGCGTCCAGCCGCAAGACTTTGCAGCTATCACTGAACCCAAAGCCCCCTGGGCTTCCTCCTCCGGTTTCCGGCCCGTCTTGCCTTCCGACAACCATCGCATCCGCCCCCTGTCCCGTCATTCGCCCACCTCCCTCTCTTGCCGTCCCAAAGCCACCCTCATCCTCAGCTCCATCGGCAGCCTTAGCAAGCTGAAGCCCCAGCCCTTCACTTTTTCTCTGAGCCGGAGCCAGTGCACGGACCCTCCTGCCCAGCCAAAACCATCCCGCAATCGCCGAAAGTCGGTTCACACGGTGCTTCCTGAACTAGAGGATGAAATCGCCCGTCTGGAAGAAGAGCAGCCACCCCCAGACAAGGAGCAGCGCTTGGGGACTTACCGGTGTTGCCAGAGTAGCAACTTGAGGCTCCAGCAAAGAATGCAGGAAGGGAGCAAAACCATCCAGGAAGATGTCGAACCAAAACTTCATATCACACCAAGTGGGTGAGTCCCTTTAAGGCCTATGACAGTGATGGTGAACCTTTTAGAGACCGAGTGCCCAAAATCTGGCCCCACCCCCACTGCACCCCCTGCTCTGCCCCCACTCCGCCTGCCCGCAGGGCCACTCACCGCCGCAGATCGCTCAGGCAGACCAGCAGCGCCATGGCTACCACACCCTCTCCCCGTGCCCTGCAGCATCAACTGTGCGCAATGGGGCATGAGGGCAGAGTCTTGTCTACGCTGCCTGGCTGCCATGTCCTTGGCTGCGCTGATCCGCATGGGCCACACTTGGGGGCGACTCTCTTCCACGGAGGCTGCTGATGAGAGGGTCGCGGGGGGAGGCAAGGCTGGGGTAACGGCATGTGTGCCCACAGAGAGGGCTCCGAGTGCCGCCTCTGGCACCAGTGCCATAGATTTGCCACCACTGGCCTATGATATATGAAACATTGCTTCTCTTAAGGGGGTGCGATGGCTCAGTGGTTAAAGACCCTGAGCTTGTCAGCTGGCGAGCTGACAGCCCGGGTTCAAGACCCGAGCTCCGCGCAAGGGGGGAGTTCCCGTTCATTGCCCCAGTTCCTGCCCACCTAGCAGTTCAAAAGCATACAAATGCAAGTAGATAAATAGGTACCACTTTGGTGGGAAGGTAACAGCATTCTGTATGCCTTTGGTGTGTAGCAGGGGTCCCCAACCTGTGGGCCGTGAGGGGTTTGCAACCAGGCCACAGAAACGGCCGGCAAGCTTGCACACCGTGCATCCTCACTTGCACGAGCCGCTGGCGAGCGGGTGAGCGCTCCATTTAAGTGAGCGGCAGGCGCGCGTGCCTGGCTGAGGAATTCTGGGAGTTGAAGTCCACCAGTCATAAAAGGGCCAAGTTTGAAGACCCCTGTCTTAGAGGAATAATATAATGGTCTAATAAGTGATTATCCCCATTTATTTCACATATTTATTAGGTGCTTAGTGACAGGTCTTGCATTGGCTGGCTCTGAAGTAGCTTCCAGTGAGAGAAAGGCCTAACACATTAATCTTCCCTTGTAGAAACCCTACAGCAACACCCTATTTATTTATCTTGATTGCCCTTTCCTGCATCTTCTCCAGTTTTGGGACTCTAACCTCTCCTTCACTTCTTTCCTCCCACACTTGAGTCTGGAAATGTGAACCCTATTCTCTCTTGAATGGAATTTAGACAATACAATTGAGTACAGCCAATTGAATAATAGAAGATGGAATGGCTGGTTCTCAGACTCATAAAAGATTTAGGAGATTGTTTTGTTAAGGCAACCTTCTCTTGTTTTCAGTGGGGAAAAAAGTCCCAGGCATAGAAAGGTGACTTGAAGCAAACTTTAAAAAAACAAAACAAAAACACCTTGTCCCTAATGCACATGAGAATAAATTAGTGTTAAATGGAAAACACTTCATTTGTTGGAATTCTTGTAAACCCGTCCTATTCTTTTTTTAAAAAAATAAATCTCGCTAAAGAAAACTCTGGGAATTGTGCTTGGAATCAGTGTTAGGCTTTGCTACAGGGCCTGACAGAAGATTTGGGAGACAGGGCCTGACAGAAGATTTGGGAGACAGGGCCTGACAGAAGATTTGGGAGGTGTTTGTTTTTAAATGGACAATTCTGACATGATCTTGGCTATTTGTCAGGTCTGCCATCTTCAGTTGCTTCGCTTTGCTTCATTGGCATCCTGCTGTAAACTGAAAGGGGAGAGGGAAGGAATTTGAGGAAGCTTGGGCTGCAGAGAAGATGAATGAAAGGGGGGAAGGAAACAAGCTGACAGGAACCAGAAGTGTCAAACTGGAATAAACCAGCCGCCAAGGACACCTATCCTGGGAACTACTTCGAGAAGAGTCCAGCTTCAAAGCAGTTCCCAAAACATCAAACCTGGATGTTATTGGACACTGTTGAACTGGTCAAGGGGGGGAGGGCCAGGGAAAGGGGAAAATTGTAAAATGTTGCACAGGAATACTCAGATCTACCCTGACTTTCGCTGCAACCACTTGTCTTTAGCAAAAGAACCTATCACTTCAACCAAATGGAGTCAAGGGTCTCTCTTTCCTAAAGATCTAAGTTGGGGCAGGTGTGACACTATTTCAGGAAGTGAGCTTGAGCGATTATGATACGTTACAAATGTGTTATCTCTGTTTCGGTTCTTTCCAGAAAGCGTCGTGGCCGGCCTCGGAAGAATCCTTTGGGAAGCGCTGGCCAAGTTTTCTCCCAGTCACTGTCTGCCCTGGAGCCGTGTGCGGCTCCCCGGTGCCGCCTTCCCCAGGATGAGATGGTGGAGTGGGTCCAGTGCGATGGCTGCGACGCCTGGTACCACGTGGCCTGTGTGGGTTGCAGTTACAGCGTGGTGAAAGAGGCGGATTTTCGGTGTGTTGCCTGCCGTTCATAATGCCAGAAAATTCTCCACAGGAAACGGGTCCCATCAGTGACCAGAAAGATTTTTTTAAAAAATAAGATCCCTGATGGATGCATGTAGACTACTGAAAATTTGCACAGGGTAAGCCTTCCTTCAAAGATAAGGAAGCGGAGATAGAATAGGGTGAGTTGTGGCTACGTAGAAAGGACCCCTCCCCCCTTACACAGAATGGGGTGAGCAACCTTGGACAGGTAGGTAGACTCCTAAAGTTGTCCTCCCCGTTTCTTGGGAAATCATTGCCGTGCTGAGAACGTGCCACGCTAGCGTTTGTGGGAATGTATCATGTTGTAAAACTGCTACCTGGTGATCATCTGGAGAAGGTCCACAAGAGCCTGGAGAACAAGGCAACGGACTCTTGGTGCAGAGGCGCCACTCCTGAAGTCTTTTGATCCTTCAAGCCCTGCGGAAGATGTGCAGGGAAGAACAATCCATACATCAGTTGACTTGGGCAACAAATTCATAAAACAGCCGAACAGGCCAAAGTCAGATTGGCACCAGCTTTCGGATCCACACCAAATGGTCTGATCGCCATCAGTGCTTTACAACAGGGAGAAAACACAGAAAAAGCAAACTTGGGAAGGCCGTTCCAAGAATTTCATCTCCAGATTTGAGGCTCTTCAAATCTTCACTTAAGTTCATGCATGGGACAATTTTCCAAGAATAGGAGATGCCTTGAAAGAGGGACACCTGCTGCTCTTTCTCAAGCCTTTGGTGGGGGTGGGAGGAATGGCAGATGGAGAAGCAAGCATGGAATTAAAAGGTGAAGAAGTAAAGGAAAAGAAGAAAAAAGAGTTCTAAGTTCCAGAGAAATGAACGGGCTTTTATTCAAATTGATGAGGCTGGGGCTGGTAACGTTCACCATCTGCTTTGTCCGTATTTAAAGCGACGGGTGTCTGCTTGAATGTTACACCAAGAGCAACAAGGAAGGAAAGGTTTTCCATCCATCCTCACTTTTCACCCTCTGTTCTCGCCTCCAACACCGGGCTAAGACTAGTGGGGAAAGAAAGGGGAGGATCTTAACTCTTTTAGCGATTGCTTTTTGACTTTTTAAATAAGCTCCTTGCACTTTATACGCTAATAAGGCAGACACATAACTGAGTGCTCCTTCTGATTTAACTTGGCTCCTCTTATGCATTAAGAGAAGCAGCCTGGTACAGTTATTTCTCAACCTTGGCGGCTTTCAGATGTGTGGACTTCAATTCCCAGAATTCCCCAGCCAGCCTATGTGGACTGGCTGGCTGGGGAATTCCGGGAATTGAAGTCTGCACATCTTAAAAGCTGCCAAGTTTGAGAAGCGCTAGTCTTGCAGCATCTTGAAGGCAAATATGTTGCTTTGTTGGTCTCAGAAGGTTCCTGCAGCATTATCCACATTGTACATTGTGTGTCTATTTGCAGACACAGCGAAGCTATTCTGTAAAATGAAAGGCAAGCAGCGAGTCTGGTGGTTTTCAAGGAAGACCAAATTCATCTTCCTTTCCCGGATCAAACAATACCGCAGTCCCTCGTCTATCCAAAATGGCTGCAAAAGCTTATGCTCCCATAAGTTTTATTGAGCAGTGTGGTGTGTTTTTCCTTTCTCTTAAAGGTTTTTTGCATGTGATAAAGGAGGCGAGTTGCTGATTTTAAATCTTTCTCAAGAATGCTCGGCAGCCGTAATTTCTAGCCTAGAAACGGAAACCATTTCTTAAATCTGGCCATGAGATGTGTGCAGATGTGTATGCACAAGGCATCCCAGCTACATAGGCACTTGACTGAAAACTGGGGAGGTACCTTTTCCCCTTGGAAAAGGGAAATCCTCATTCAACTGTGTACTTAAGCTATAGATCAGTGCCAAACGACAGGGAACGACGGGGAATCTGTGCTTGTCTAGATGTTGAACAGCAGATCCCAGCCTCTCTCGGCTACACATCTGGAACGAACCGTATCTTCCAGATTAGGAGGGAAGACGGGACTGGTCAAGCCACAGAATGAAGAATCTTCAACCTGGGGAAAGGGCTAGAAGCGGGCTCCATCTCCGGGGGAATCTGTTGACATATAAGGCTTCTGCTAGCAAAAGACACAAGAGGAGATCAAAAGCTGAACCCCTCTCAAAAAAGGATATTTGCTGTAAACCATAAGTTCTGCCCCAGTGGCTGCTTTGTTTTCTCAAGATGTGTCGACCAAAGCACTTTGCAGTTAAAAAAGGAAAGGCGATTCTTAATTTCAATCCCGTTTCTGTTCATCCTGGCTTCACTGTCAGACTTCTCTGCAGCGCATTTGCTCGCGTTTGCCGCCTCTAGTGACTCAGTCTGGGAAACCCGCTTTTTAATACACCAAAATGAAAAATAAGCTACTCCTGTAGGTTTACAGGGAAATTGCTGCCACAGAAGCAAACAAGAAACTCAACCAAAGACTTCCGTAATTTAGGAAAGAGGCATTAAATTTTTATTCTTGTGCATTTGGCAAGCTTGTTTTTGCCTTTTTAGGGGGAAGGAAGGAAGGAAGGGTATCCTTTTCTTGTAACAATATTTCTCATCTTGCAACAGGCTTGATCTTAGCATTGAAATAAACCTAACTACAAACTTAGTGGTTGTATAAATGGGATAAGACTGAACTAGAGGTGTTCAAACTAATTGTTTTTCCTTGAAAACAATCTTATGGCAGCGTAATTACAGTTTTCACCTGTTGAAAGAATGCTCAACATCCTCACTGTGATCTCAGATATTACCAAGTTCACAAATACAGGTAGTCCTCGACTTACGAGCCCAAAATTTATGTTGCTGAGACATTTGTTAAGTGAATTTTGCCCCATTTTGCCACCTTTTCTTGCCACATTTGTTAACTGAATCACTGCACTTGTTAAGTGAGTCACACGGCTGTAAAATGAATCTGGCTTTCCCGTTGACTTTGCTTGTCAGAAGGTCGCAAAAGGGGATCACATGACCCCAGGACACTGCAACCGTCATAAATATGAGTCAGTTGCCAAGCATCTGAATTCTAATCACGTGATCATGGGGATGCTGCAACGGTCGTAAGTGTGAAAAAGGGACCTAAGTTGCTTTTTTCAGGACCATAACTTTGAACGGTCACTAAGTGAACTGTCGTAAGTCGAGGACTACCTGTATTTATGCCCCAGGGTAAAGTTGCAGGATTCTAATCTGGGTCGGTCACCGGGACCAGAGGTTTAATCTTCCAAGCTTTCGGAGTCATGCTGGAGCCCATCCTCCAGGAACTTCTCTCTACTAGAATGTGTATTTACTATACATAGAACAGGGGTGTGGAACCTTGGCTCTTTTATGACTGGTGGACTTCAACTCCCAGAATTCCTGAGCCAGCATGGTTCAGCTTGGAAACCTCTCCTTTTCCCCTCAGCATGGCTGGCTCAGGAATTCTGGGAGTTGAAGTCCACGAGTCATAAAAGAGCCAAGGTTCCACACCCCTGGCATAAAACAACCCAAAGCCCACATTCTGATAACCTGAAAACCCGGAAGACTAAAACCTCTGGTCCTGGTGACCAACCCAGCTTGGATCCTGCATTACAAGTCCCTTGTGAGAACTTTAAAAGGTGGGTTGAGGGGTTGGTTTTTTTTTAGTGTTGTCTTCCTGTTCTTTTCTAGCTTCCTTTTTGATATGAAATGGCCTCATGGGTGTCTTTTGCTCAATACAGTACAGGTAATCCTCGACCGTAACCATTTGTTACGTTCAAAGTGACTCGTTACCGTTTTTCACACTTGCAACAGCTGCAGCATCCTTGTCACATGATCAAAACTTCACGTGCTCGCCAACTGGCCTGCATTTTTGACAGTTGCACTGTCCCCGGTGTGTGTGTATGTCATGTGAATCGCCATTTCTTAAGTCCTAGTTGACTTCTGACAAACAGTCAATAGGGGAAGCCAGATTTGCTTAACGGTTGCATGATTCACTTAAGAACTGCAGCGATTCACTAAACCAGGGGTAGGCAACCTTGGCTCTTTTATGACTCGTGGACTTCAGCTCCCAGAATTCCTGAGCCAGCATGGCTCAGCATGGAAACCTCTCCCTTTCCCCTCAGCATGGCTGGCTCAGGAATTCTGGGAGTTGAAGTCCACGAGTCATAAAAGAGCCAAGGTTGCCTACCCCTGCACTAACCAATTGTGACAAAAAAAAAAAAAAAACGTCGTAAAATGAGGCACAACTCGCCTAACGACTATCTTGTTTAACAAGGGAAATTTTGAGCTCGACTGAGGCCATAAGTCAAGAACTGCCTGTATTATTTAAGCAATGACAAACCTCGAGTGGAGGCACCCAGCATATTCAGCAGAAATTCTGCAGAGATTCTCACTCAAATATTCCAATGTTAAAAAAAAAAATCTGCTTGAAAGATATTGCAGCAGAGAGAGTTCTAGTTCCCCACCTAGATAGTCTTATCTTTTACACAACTCGGTTTAATTTTTGTTACTTCCCATTTTTTTCAACCAACATGTCATTTTATCCCACTGGATTACATTGAGGGCTTGTTCAGCATTTTCTTCCTATCCTAAACAACTGTTCCCCAACATTGTTTTAATTTTGTAAGCCACCTGGATTCACCACATGTACATTGGGGGGAGGGGGCGCACATGAGTGTATTTAATAATTTAATAAAAAAATCTGTTCCCATAATGCCTCAGCCAGCGTGGGCATTGCTGAGAATGCTGGGAATTGAAATCCACAAATACCAAAGCTGGGATTTGCTGGAAAGAGTTTCAAAGTTTTTTGTGCCCCTGAACTCTTTCCAGCAAATCCCAGCTTTGGTATTTGTGGATTTCAATTCCCAGCATTCTCAGCAATGCCCACACTGGCTGAGGCATTATGGCAGAGAAAACCCCGTGCATCGGTAGCATTTGGGATACTAATGGCAAAATTGCAGAAATATAATAGGAAGTGATCTAGAAAATTTTGAGGAGGAAGCTAAGATAACATGAAGCTTTGAGTAGAGTTGAACAATTCACACAGTATGCTGAGCCCAATCCAGTCATTGTTTATCATGCTAACTGCTTCCGTTCCTTCCTTCCTTCCCTCCCTCTTTTCCTACTTCAGGTGTCAAAGGAGATATAAAGTTACTCTTCACTTCCAGAAAAAAATATCAACCAATAATTTCAAGAAAAAAAAACTAGCCCAGAAACTGAATAATAAATGAAGTTCTCGATCTGATTAATTGGACAGCAATTATGCCAATAAGCGCAAAAAAAAAGTAACCCTATGTAACTACAGCTTGCTAGGTGACTTTGGACTAGTCATTCTTGGCTCATCTATCTTTCATGGTGGTGGTTGTGGACAAACACAACCCCTGGGGCTTGTACTGCACTTAGATATACCGTATGCACACACGCCAAATAAAGAGCATTAATGCTAAGACTCATCCCAAGAGTGATCTCTCTGCAAAATGACTTGGTAAGTGGCCGGTATTCAAATAAAAGTTGCAATCAGAAGATCAGGAGAATCCCCTTATGGGCAATTTATTAGAAAGCATGGAGTAGGAATTAATGACGTTTGTCATTAACAAGTAGTCCTTGACATATGACCACAATTGAGCCCAAAATTTCTGTTGCTAAGCAGGACAGTTGTCAAGTGAGTTTTGCCCCATTTTACCACCTTTTTTGCCGCAGTTGTTAAGTGAATCACTGCAGGTGTTGAGTTAGTAATATGGTTGCTAAGTGAATCTGGCTTCCCCATTGACTTTGCTTGCCGGAAGGTCGCCAAAGGTGATCACATAACCCAGGTAAGCGCAACCATCATAATTGAGTCATTGACAAGCACTTGGTTTTGATCACGTGACCATGAGGCTGCTGCAACAGTCATAAGTATGATACACAGTCACAAGCCACACTTTTCCAGTGCTGCTGTGACTTTGAATAGTCACTAAATCAGTGGTTCTCAACCTGTGGGTCGGGACCCCATTTGGGGTCGATCGACCATTTCATGGGGGTCGCCAAGCAAGGCTGTCTGCCATTTTTTTTGTCCGCCATTTTTCCCCCTTTTCCGGCGGGTGCCTTACCTCCCTTGGGCTAGGCCAGCTGGTGGTCGGCCTGCTCGGTCTCTGCCGCTTTCCAGCTATGCCTCGGCCGGCGCAGGGGGCGGAACCACACATGCGCGGCGCTCCCGGGCAGGGAAAGTCCTTGACTTACGACCGGTTGGGTAGCCCTCGACTTATGACCGGTTTAGTCCTCGACTTACGACCGGTTTAGTCCTCGACTTACGACCGGTTGGGGTTGCGGCATTAAAAAGATTGAGAACCACTGCACTAAATGAACTGTTGTAATTCGAGGACTACCTGAATACAAAACTGTAAATGGTGTGCACACTGCATTCCTCCATCCCCAAATATAGGCACCTGGATTCAGAGAGATGTGGATAAACAATGAGGTCAATCATGTTTATCAGGGGTCTTCAAACTTGGCCCTTTTATGACTTGTGGACTTCAACTCCCAGAATTCCTCAGCCAGCATGCCTGGCTGAGGAATTCTGGGAGTTGAAGTCCACAAGTCATAAAAGGACCAAGTTTGAAGACCCCTGATGTTTATGGATAGCACTTTTATGTACGTAGTGGTATTGGTCACAAGCTTTAGACTATGGTTTGTGTAACCCGATGTCCTGATTTTTGCAACACTTTGCAAAATTGGTGTTGTGTGCAAACTAGGCCATTTGAACTGCATTGGTGTTATGTGCAAACTAGGCCATTTGAACTAGTATGATATGTGAAGTAATCCACAGGCCAGGAAAACAAAGAAAAGGGGAATTTGGTTGGTTTAATTGTGGCCAGTGCAACTTGCTTGATACAAAGATACTCCTGATTTAAAAAAACACACACTTATGTTAAATCAGTCAACATTTTTTTAATGGAGGCCTCTTATGTCATGCAAACAATTGAACAAATTAGGAAAATCAAATACAAGGTTAAATCATTATGAAGTTA
Organism: Protobothrops mucrosquamatus; assembly: GCF_001527695.2. Taxonomy (NCBI): domain Eukaryota; kingdom Metazoa; phylum Chordata; class Lepidosauria; order Squamata; family Viperidae; genus Protobothrops; species Protobothrops mucrosquamatus. The sequence goes on from NW_015389406.1 coordinate 54,440, forward strand.
TGATTAAAATAATACAGCCACCAACATTCTTCTCCCATGCCAGATACAATAGTATGTTATGAAAGAAATGAGGAACGGAGTATGACTTTCAATATTTTAGCACTAGCTTCCTTTCCATGTTTGATTTTTCCTTTGATGTTTGGCCTGCTTTTGAATTTGTAGCAGGGCAGGGAGGAAAAATGGGGCATCTGGTCCTTGGAAAAATACCTTGCTCAAAATATATCTCATACCATGCGTTCTTGTGTCTAAGATTGTGGATTTCCAGAGAGGGAGAAGATGCGTATCCAGCATCTTGCGTGTACTCAGGAGAAAAGGGTAGCATCTAAAATCTGATTTCTGAGGACTGCAATGTCAGTCAAAGTCAAAAGGAGAATGTTTCTGGGGACACAATTAAGGGCTCTCCATCTTGGGGTGGCAGGGTGGACAAAGAACCAAACCAAAAGATCTCAGTAAGCTTTTAAGGACTTTTCTTGGTTAGATCGTACACATTTTGGACCCAAGAATGCTTTGACGTAGGTCACCCATCAAAGAAATTTTGTACTAAATGATAGGATGGGGAGGGAGAGGAGAAAAATGAAACCCAAGTCCTTTCTATCTGCAGGGGAGTTGTGTTCTGCAAAGAAAATCACAAAACCATGGGATTTTTCAGGTTCACAAAGAAGTGAACCTCAAAAATCACATGGCTTTGTGTTCGATAGTTATGAGAACAAAAGCCCACCCTGAAGCCTTTATAAGCCCTGCCATCTCAACATGCATTAATTAAAAGTGGTCAATGCTATCCAATTATGGTCCATTCCCCAAAATCTGCTTGGTCCTTGGAAGACAGAAGCATCTGGATTTGGGGTGGGTCAACAACGTGTGCACACCAAACTAATAAAAGACCAGCTGTTAATGGATCCTGAGGAGATAAAAAGGGTTGGGAATGAGAGCCACTTTCAGAAGCAGCTGTTGCTTTTTCAAAATATATAGGAAATCATCGTTAAAAAAATCTTTTTTAAAACCCTCGATTAGAAAAGCCTCACCAAGAAGTTCTGCATCCCTGAGTGTAAAAGAAAGACGGGCAAAAGCCTAAGCTTTGGCCTCTTCTTCCTTTCCTGAAGGATAACAAATCTAAGAAATAGAAAGAAAATGGCTGGAGGACCTCCCTGAGATTAAAAATTAAGACGCCGAGGTTGGCTAGACAGGCTCCTCAGGTGGAATGCATTGGGTGGCCCATGACAGCCGAGGTGGGAGCGATAAAAACATCTCCTTCGTGGAACTGAGGCACGTAAACGGCAGCAAAGGCAGTCGTGTTGTAGCCCTGGGGTGGTGGAGGCAGCTGGTGATGGATGGGGCCAAGCCCGTGGGGCGGAGCTTGGTGTGGCCCATGGGGGCATGCTTGGGGGACGGTAGGACCATCGCACTCATCCCGAGACCCAGCTCCTGTGTTGCGCTTGCCCTTCTGGCGGCGGTTGCAAAACCAGACGCGTACTACCTACAGGGATGAGAGACGAGACAAAGCACGTGTAAGTTATAGCAAGAGCACTTAGACCAGTGGTTCTCAACCTTTTTAATGCCGCGACCCCAACCGGTCGTAAGTCGAGGACTAAACCGGTCGTAAGTCGAGGACTAAACCGGTCGTAAGTCGAGGACTTTCCCTGCCCGGAAGCGCCGCGCATGCGTGGTTCCGCCCCCTGCGCCGGCCGAGGCGTAGCTGGCAAGCGGCAGAGACGGAGCAGGCCGACCACCAGCTGGCCCAGCCCAAGGGAGGTAAGGCACCCGCCGGAAAAGGGGGAAAAAATGGCGGACAAAAAAAATGGCGGACAGCCTTGCTTGGCAACCCCCATGAAATGGTCGATCGGCCCCAAATGGGGTCCCAACCCACAGGTTGAGAACCACTGACTTAGACTTACTGTATATACTGCCCCATAGCACTTTACAGCGCTCTGGGTGGTTTATAATGTCAGCGTGTTGCCTCCAACAATCTGGGTCCTCATTTTACCGACCTCGGTAGGATGGAAGGCTGTGTCAACCGTGAGCCTCGTCAGTATTGAACTCCTGCTGTGGGCAGAGTTTGCCTGCAATACGGCATTCTAACCATTGTGCCACCAGGGCCTATGATAAAGCTGATATGTTGAGAGACAGAGGACTGCACTAATGCTCTCCACAATGGTCTTCTCCTCATAGTTCCTTGCGCAGCCCAACCTCTAGAGCAGGGCTCTTCAAACTTGGCCCTTTTATGACTTGTGGACTTCAACTCCCAGAATTCCTCAGCCAGCATACCTGGCTGAAGAATTCTGGGAATTGAAGTCCACAAGTCATAAAAGGGCCAGGTTTGAAGACCCCCTGCTCTAGAAGGACTCTACATCACCTGCCCAACGGTAGAAGAAAGTCTGAGGTTAATCTCTGGGCTTAACAACCCTAACATCTACTGAACAGGGGAGTCAGAGCGCTCTCAGATTTAGTTCACATCCTTTAAACGGGAGTCATGGGAGATTTTAAGAGACAAGGTAGAACCGAAGAAGCTTCTTGGGATGAGAAGTGAAATGTCTTCAAGCAAAACAAAGAAAAGTCCAGTTGCCTTTTGAAAAAGTAACTTTGGGACAGCCATGACCCATCAGATGAGATGACTGAGAATCTCCACAGATAAATGTTGAGGGTGACATCCCAGTTGGGTTTACGCAAGCTTGGTTTATTTCACCAGGTGGATCTTGGGTTTAATAAACCACCAAATGATTCAGTTTCCAATAAAGGAGAATATCTAGTTCAAACTTGAAATGAGGGGCTCCTTGGTGCTCTCTGAGCTTGGTTGTTTGCTTGCAGATGTTTCAGTACCCAAACTAGGTAACATCATCATATGGCCACTGGTGATGTTACCTAGTTTGGGTAATGAAACATCTGCAAGCAAACAACCAAGCTCAGAGAGCACCAAGGACCCCTCATGATTCAGTTTGCACCAGCTAAGCCAGTTCCCCAACCTTTTGGGGTTGGGAGCCCGGAGCAAGGGGGAGGGGGGAAAGAAAGGATGGTTTTGTGTGTGTGTGTGGGGGGTGTTAACGCATGTGCGCGTGCACACGAATACCCATTGCTCACGAGTGGGGGCGCATGTGGGGGCGACATTTGTGTGAGGCTGTGCACACGTGCGCACACACACGTGCACCGGCCAGCCACTCATGCGGCCCACAGGTTGGGGAGCGAAGCAATAATCCATGGTTTCCAAATGGCAATGGTTAGATTCACAGAACACCTCAAGCTTAACAGCAACCAACCATATGAATTGTACTGAAATGTGAAGCCAATGAAAACAGAGCATAAGAAAGCTTGTCAGCTTTCCAAAGGATTTAATATCTGCCAGTTTCACCCACCTCCGAATTGTGGTAACAATAAAGGTCCACACCAGAGTACTTTGGACACGCATCCGAATCAGACACAACATTTGCAGCTTGTGTACTCTGCCATTTGGGAATGTGCCACAGGGACTCAATAGCGCTCTCTGGGTTTTCCTTCCTTTCTTGAGGATTAGAATCCAAATCACTGGATGGCAGCAAATTGGGGGAGACCGTATAGTACATTTGAAAATATATACAGGAAGTCCTCGACTTACAAACACGAGTGAGGCCAAAATTTCTGTGGCTAAGTGAGGCAGTTGAGTGAATTTTACTCCATTTTATGATCTTTCTTGCCACAGTGAAACACTGCAGTTAAGCCAGTATCACGGTTGTTAAGTGAATCTGGCTTCCCCCATTGACTTTGCTTGTCAGAAGGTCGCAAAAAGTGATTCACATGACACTGCAACCATCACAAATATGAGACAGTTGCCAACATCTGAATTTTGCTCCTGTGATCACGGGGATACTGCGACAGTTTTAAGTGTGAGGATCAGTTGTAAGTCACTTTTTAAAATGTCCCTGTAACTTTGAACGAATGGCCCAAGGACTACCTTTTATCTGAAGATATCCCACTGACACCCAAGTATCCCAGGACCTAAATTATTTGTGGATGATGGAAGAAAGGAACTTGAGACTCAAAATACAAATGATTTCATCAATTGTGTCTTGTGCCAGTAGGGTTAGTGTTTAATTTTTAATTAGCATAATGCCAGCACATAAATGGGCACAAATGCAGCCACTCTTAGAATCATCATCATCATCATCATCATCATCATCATCATCATCATTGGAGCACCACTTGAACACCATTGGCATTGACAAATTCGCCATTAGTCAATTGCAAAAGGCGGCCTTACTAGGAACTGCTTTCATCCTGCGACGATATCTGTAATACCATCAAACATCCACATCTGCCTATCCCAGGTCCTTGGTAAGGACTCGATAGGTAGACAAAAATGCCAAATCCAGTCTGAACATCTGGCTGACTGTGCGATGATGATGATTATTATTATTATTAATAATAATAATAGTAATTAGTAGTAATAACAACTTTATTGTCACTTTGAATGTACACCAATCGACATACATCAAAATGAAATTTTGTTGCCTATGGCTCTCAAGGGTCACCACCTCCAATATACACTCCTTGTTTGTGGCCAGCTTAAGTTTCAGAAGTTACAGAATATTGTGAACAATCAAGTAATCTCCCAAATAACTGGCAATCAGAGCTGGAAAAGAGTGCAGAAAGTGGCAACAATGCACTCAAGAGACAAGATGTAGTCTCATTTAATCAGTAGGACTTCCCTTATGTGTAGAGTTCAGGTAGTCCTCAATTTATGACTGTAATTGAGGGTGTAAAGCAAGTCACTCTGTGACAATGGATTTTCTTTGCAGTGGTTGTTAAAAGCCACGGTCATTAAATGAACCCACTGTTTGTAATGAGGCGGGTTTTTCTGGAAATCAGAAGTCCATGCTGGTTCCCGGGAAAAACATAAATCAATAACATGACCCCAAGGTGGTGCAAATGGCCCTAAATGTGGGTCAATTGCCAAGTGCCCAAAATGCGGTCACATGACCATAGGGGATAAAGGCGGATGTTGGGACTTCACATCTGGGTCGCGCAAGTCCCTTTATTGGGGTCTGTCATAACATTAAATGACTGGTCATAAGTTGAGGACTACCTGTAGATGCTTGGAAACACAAGCAAGAAGATTCATTTGTGCCTGTATTTTCCTTAGCATCGGGCTGACTATTATGGGACATTGACGCTAGGCTATATGGAACCTGAACTGATCCATCAGGATTGCTCTTATACTATATTCTGAGAACAGAAGAAGCTTCTTGGATGAGAAGCAAAAATGTTTTCAAAGGAAAAACCAAGGAAGTCCAATTGTCTTTGGGACAGCCATGACCTGGATGATTGAGAATCTCCACAGATATGTTCTTAGAACAAAGATTATGAGTACAGGTTGCTGTGATCTTTATATATTTCCAGAGGCATCTGTTTGGTTGATGCTAGTAGAACACAATCTCAAGAATTGTATGATGGGATGAGCTTTAGGCTCATCACCGCAGTGTTAAGAGCCAGAAGCAGGAATTCAACTTATATATCAATGGAAAGATAATTTAATCAAGAATGTAATGCAACAAAGCTTGTTCAATGATCTGTACTGTATTCTATGAAAAGTTATAGCCAAAGAACCAGAAAAAGGAAGCACAACTTGCTTAGGTTGATATCAGGTTGCTTTCCTTCATCTGATTGTAGCCAATGAGCATGAGTGTTTAGAGAGCCAATCAGGTGTCATCTTGTTTTGGCAATGATTCAATCAGATCACAGTAGGATTCAGTGACTGATGTCATGTATTGAAGCTGAGAGGAGGAGATTTGTCAGTATGTTATGTGATCGCTATCCAGTTGGTTGGGTTTTTTTGTGTTCTTTCATTTAGTGAGCTTATAAAATGTAATAAAGTTAAAGTAATGGTACAAAGAGTTGACTGGTTGCCCAGAAAGCGATGTAAAATAATAGTATTAAGTGAACAAGGCTACAGTAATAAAGAAATTAGAAGAAAAATTGGTGGAAACTTAACCAAAGGTGGCATTTCTACTGTACACTTTTCCCAAAAGGTTTCCACAATTTTGGCCACTACTGTAGAAATTATAGTCCAACACATCTTAGTGCCACCAAGTTGAAAAGAGTGCTTACAATCAGGTGTAATGGAACTATAATTCAACAGGCAAACCTTTTTTCAAATTAAAGAGGGTAGGTTTATTATGACAATCATAGGGTTATTACGTCACTTGAGGTTTTTCCAGATTGACAGGTAGAGTGTTCCGAACTCAGAAGAAAATACCTCACATTTTGACATTTTGTCCTAAGTTTTGACAATACGCCAAAACATCTTTGTTCCATGGGTTCTGCAGTAAGCATTCTGTTCCCTTACTTTTATCCTGAAAAAGTAAGTAATCTGTGCAGAGTACTATCTATCACCCAACCTAAAAAAAATAATCTTCTAAACCAGGGGTGTCAAACTGCCGGCCTGCAGGCCGGATGCGTCATGGCGAAACCGCGCCCATCCCATTGCTGACAATGGGAAAAAAACTCACGATACGTCGTGACGCGTCATGTGATGTTGCAAGTTTGACACCCCGGTGTTAAACCAATTTTTCTCTAAATTAGGTAACTGGAAGTACTCAGAATAGACTATCACTCTAACTTCTTCTTTGACCCCAGGGCAGAAAAAGAATTTTAAATCCCCATTATCCTGGAGAGCTAGGATTTAGTGCACTGAGATGGTTGGATGCTTGGGGAAATGCAATAAGATGGGGATCACTCACATCCTTCTCCAGGCGGAGGTCATCAGCAATCTGTGAAATCTCCTGCAGGTTGGGTTTGGGGCAGCGCAGAAAGTACGACTCGAGTGAACCCCGCACGTTGTTCTCAATGCTGGTGCGCTTGCGTTTCCGGGCCTGGATCATGGCCGACTCCATGGAGCACAGCTGCTGCACAGAGGAGGAGAGCTGTATTTGGTGCCACTGCTTGGCGATCACCACCCCTTCTGACCCACCCAATAGAGTGCCTTCTTCACCTCCGTTTAAAAGAGAGGGAGCAAAAAAATAAAAAGGGCTAAATATACAGATTCTTGTAAGGCAGAGGTCCCCAACCCCTGGTCCGTGGACCGGTACCGGGCCGCAGCATGCCAGCAACCAGTCTGCACAAACGAGAAAAGCCTCATCTACACAGGATGCAGGCAGCACACAAAACCATGCACTCTCCTGTCCGTGGAAAAATCTCTCTCCATGGAACCGGTCCCTGGTGCCCAAAAGGTTCATGAAATGCTTCAGATGTCATAAATGAAGGGAATATTGCAGGATCCAATCTGGGTTGTTCACTGGGACCAGAGGTTTGTTCTTCTGAGCTTTCGGATTCATGCTGCAGCCCATCTTCAAGGAACTTCTCTGTGTCACGTAGAGGTGACCGACCCAGATTGGATCGCGCTTCAGATGTCTCCAGGATCTGCTACTTACAAGAGTGAGCAACCTATGCTGGGATAAGTCCCATTCCAACAGTCTAAACGTTCTTCCTTGGTATCCTTTGGTCTTTTTTTTAATTCTCCCTCTCTCTATCCTTGTCACTTCTGCCTAGAAGTAATGTTCAACTTACGATCACAATTGAATTTCAACGTTTTTGTGGCTAAGCAGCACGGTTGTTGAGTCGCACTGGATTTTACATCTTTTTTTGCCAGGGTTGTTAAGCAAATCACTGCCGAGGTTAAACGAATCACATGATCATTAAGTGAATCTGGCTTCCCCTATTAACTTTTGCTTTCAGAAGTCAGTTGGGAAGGTTGCGAGTGGCGATCACATGACCCAAAGATGTGGCAACCATCGTAAATGCTTGATGATTGCCAGGGCCTGAATTTTGATCATGTGACCATGGGGAGGCTGAGATGGTTGTAAGTCACTTTTTCCAATGCTGTTGTAACTTCGAATGTTTACTAAACTAATGGCTATAAATCAAGGACTACCTGCCCTACCACCCTAACATTATTCCATTCCTCCATTCAAACCTGCTGCCCTCTCCCCCATTTTGTAAAGCCCTCCCTTTGACCCATTTTTCAATGAGCGACAGATCCAAACAGGATATTTCTTTTATCCCCAAACCTAGGAAGCTTTCTAGTCACCAATTTTCTCTACCATCTCCAACTCTGCGTCCCCTCCTTCCAAAATCTGCACACATTTTCTTTCCCATGTCAGGATAAAAGAGCATCTCTGCTAGATTAAGTCAATGGACTATCTAGATCAGGGGTGTCAAACTGCTGGCCCATGGGCCGGATGCATCATAGCGAAACCGCGCCCACCCCATTGCCGGCAATGGAAAAAACAGTTGTGATACGTCGTGACACATCACGTGACGTTGTGAGTTTGACACCCCTGATCTAGATGAAAATTCTGCCTCACAGAATGGCCAACCAAGATGCACTTAGAAAGCTCAACAGCCCAGAGCAGAGACTGATTGCTTCTTCTACTGTTAATCTCAACCAGCTGTTACCTATGATTCACGAAGAGTAAACAACCATAAAGTTTAGGACAGGGGTGTTCAAACTTGGCCCCTTTTATGACTTGTGGACTTCAACTCCCAGAATTCCTCAGCCAGCATGCCTAGCTGAGGAATTCTGGGAGTTGAAAGTCCACAAGTCATAAAAGAGGCAAGTTTGAAGACCCTTGGGTTTAGGAGCCATGGATAGCCTGGATCTACTTGAATTTGTCCCATTCAAAATTATCTAAAATGGCAACTATCGCCATGTCTGATGACAATGATTTTCACAATTTAACTCTGGACGGGTGGCTTCTGAATCTCTCTGCAATTCCTTTCTAAAGGATGATCTTTACCCTTTCCTAGCAAAGGAATATCTGTGTCATGTTCACACCTTTTTCCAGTTCTATAATATACTTCTGGAGATGTTGTGACCAGAAGTCAATGCAATATTCAAAGAGTGATCTTTCCATTCATTGTTAAGTTTAATTCTAAATTCCATTCTCAGTGATACCAAGCATAGAATGTCCCCTTTAAAAGCAGCAAACTGTAAGTTAATATGTCATCCACCATGATCTCAAAATCATGGCATCTCAAGTCCCAATATTGGATGTGGAAACTGAATTTTTCGTGCCGGTGTGCCTCATTTTGCATTTACATGTATTGAACTGTATTTGCTTTTCTGAAATCCATTCACCAGCTTGGGAAAATCTTTGTGGGGTTTTCTGTATTCTCATTTAGATTTTACTACCATGAAAATTGTCCGATAGTATCAACCAATGCGGTCTCCTTATCTTACTCTCCACCTGAGCATATAGAAACTATTTAAAAAGCAGTTGATCCATGAAGGACTCTTTTTTGAATATCTAATTTGAAAAGGGTTTGTTTTTAATTCTTCTGTTTTTTTTTTCTAGAAAGCATCTCCCTTTTATCTAATGGCTGTTGAATTTTGATTACAAACTTTACACGAGAGAAATGTCAAAAGCACAAGTATGCTGTCTACTAAATTACCCCATCTACATTTTTGTTGACATCCTAAAAAGAAAGTTAATGAGACAAGACTCTGAGGGGGCCACTTTAGTTCCTTTTCAACAAGATTTCTTCCGAATGTTAAAATGATTTCCTCCTTAATAATTTTTTCAACATTTTATCCAGAATGGACAGAAAGCCCATTTTTAATTAATCCATTACGGTTCTCACTTCATCGCTATCTCAGCTCATCTGATTTCCTTCTTGAAAAAGCTCATTCAAGGATGTTCTAAATCTTCAACAATGAAGATAGAAAGACATTCCTTATTCAATTTCTCTAAAAATTTCTTTTCTCCTCTTTTTAGTATATTTTCAAATCCCATCATTCAGTGTCCTATTTATTTCCCTTTCCACTATATGCAAAAAAAATCAAATTATTGTTCATTGTGTCTTTCTGGGTTGAATTGTTTTGCAACTTTTATGTAATGCTTGCGTTTTGGGGGGGCTATTTCAGGTTTTCATTCATTCCTGCTCAACTCTGCCTTAGAAAAGGTGCAAAATTTTGTTTAGGGAAGAGCCCCTCCCCTTTCTGCTTCTTCCCCCTCCTATTTAGTAATGACATAGCAGAAATGAATAATAGGGTAATAAAAAAATGTGTGTGGATTTTGATGCTGTGGTAGCATAGTTACAGAACATTCAATTGATCGTTACTAAGGAATTAATGAGCACTATTAGAGAGCTTTAAATAGTGACATGAGAGACATTAGATTGCTAATCCCTGCTAAAGAACCATTCAAGTCCCAGTGAATGGATGGATGACTATATCCACAGAAGCATTGAATGAAGGAAGCTGATCTACATAACCAAACTGTATCTTTGTTGAGCTATATAGCATAAATTCATCCAATTTCCTTTGCTACTGCAGCCAAAATTCGAGTTTTGCAACTTTTTCATTAGCCTGCTCTTCCCATGCTTAGAACATAGAATCATAGGGCTGGGAGGGACCTCAGAGGTCTTCTAGTCCAATCCCCTGGCTCAAGGCAGGAGACCTTATACCAGGGGTAGGCAACCTCGGCTCTTTTATAACTCATGGACTTCAACTCCCAGAATTCCTGAGTCAGCAGCTGACTCAGGAATTCTGGGAGTTGAAGTCCACGAATCATAAAAGAGCCGAGGTTGCCTACCCCTGCCTTATACCATCCTGGTCAAATGATTGTCCAGTCTATTTTTGAAAACCTCCAGTAATGGAGCACCCACCACAACTCCGAGAGACGAGCTATTCCATCGATGAATTCATTTTATCACTCCAAGTCAAAACCGTACTGCAGGATGTGTAAAAATGTGAGAAAATAGAGAGTGTTCCTGCCTTTTTTGGGGGGGGGGGCAGGGAATCAGTCTCACCGTTCAGGAGATGCTCTGAAAAAAATTCCCAATAAGCAGATCCTTTTGAAATAACAAATTGTTCAGGACATTCTGGACCACCACAATTCTGAAGGATGCTCTTTTTCATTTCAAACACGAAACAAAAACCCTTTAAATTCTACACGCCTTGGGAAAGAGGCAGGCTCACATTTGCCTAGAACAGTGATGGCGAACCTTTTAGAGACCGAGTGCCCAAACTGCAACCCAAAACTCACTTATTTATCGCCGGGTGCCAGGTGGGCGTGGCCCACTGGGTGGGCGTGGCTGTGGTGGTCATGGCAGATTAGGTGGGTGTGGCCAAGGTGTGCGTGGTCACCTCTATGTTACTCATGGAAAGGTACACCTGTG
>NW_015389406.1:66858-93986 GCF_001527695.2 Protobothrops mucrosquamatus
GAAGGAAGGAAGGAATGGATTCCAGGTCACAGAAAAAAATCCTACAAGAGTAGACAGTGAGAAATGTCTCTGGAAATGCTACAACAAGATTTAATTGATAAACCAAAACACTTTTTTTTTAAAAAAGTGCAAATTAGGTGCCAGTTACACCTTTTAAAATAAAAAGCTCTAAAAGGAGCATCCCTTGTTAGATAACAATGCATTAAAGGAGAGATGATTCCCACTTTGGAACTACTGTTCAGGACTAATGGGTCAATCTTATCAACAGATCAAGATTAATTCAATTCAATGTAACACATCTCTTTAGCTCAGGTGGCCCCTCTCCAACTCTTTTGTGCTATATAAGTTCTATTATTCTGAGCCAGGACTATTCAAGTGCCACCTTCAAAAACAGTTTCATTTCTTTTAAATTTTTACAAGCTTAAAAATCAACCGCTTACCATAGAGTAAACCCAGGGCCAGTCCCACATCTGCCTGAGTGAAGCCCAAGGTAATTCTTTTGTGTTTCAGTTCCTTAGCAAACTGTTCCAGCTCCTCTGTAGTGGTTGTTTCCTAAGGAAAAATAAAAGAAAGAAAAAAAAGCATCTTGATTGATAGGTGTGCATTTCAAGACAGCAATAAGACATGCTCATTTTTCAGAAAAGTTACAACTTTTGGCTAAATGTCTATGGAGATTGATTCTCAATCATCTATGTCAGGGGTAGGCAACCTTGGCTCTTTTAAGACTCGTGAACTCCAACTCCCAGAATTCCTGAGCCAGCCATGCTGAGGGGAAAGGGAGAGGTTTCTAAGCTGAGCCATGCTGGCTCAGGAATTCTGGGAGTTGAAGTCCACCAGTCATAAAAGGGCCAAGGTTGCCTATCCCTGATCTATGTCATGGTTGTCCCAAAGTTGCTTTTTTTCCCCAAAGGCAACTGGATTGTCTTGTTGTTGTTGTTTTTCTTTGAAAACATTTTGCTTCTCAACTAAGCAAAGAGCTGAAGAACTGAGAAGATGCTTTTTGGATGCAAAATGTTTTTCAACGAAAAAAAACCCCCAAAAGTCCAGTTGCCTTTTGGGGGGGAAACAAAAAAAAGCACCTTTAGAACAACTTTTGGTGACTACTCTCTCATCTGGAATTTATGTGAGCAATTTTTAACTTTTTGCTCCTACCACCTCATCTGGAATATACTGTATATAGGTTGTCCTTGACTTACGACCGCAATTGAGTCCAAAATTCCTGTTGCTTAAATGAAACATTAGTTAAGTGAGTTTTAAGTGAATCACTGCAGTTGTTAAGTTAGTAACATGGCTTCCCCACTGACTTTGCTTGCCAGAAGATCACAAAAAGTGATCGAGTGACCTTGGGACACTGCAACTGCCATAGGTACGAGTCAGTTGCCAAGCCTCTGAATTTTGATCATATGTCCACGGGGACGCTGCAATGGTTGTGTGAAAAACGGTCATAGGTCACCTTTTTCATTGCCACTGTAACTTTGAATAGTCACTATATGAACTGTTGTAAGTCAAGGACTACCTATATTTACTTATTTTTAAAACTGTAAAAAAAGGGGGAGGGGAGGTAGGTTTAATTCCACTCTCCTACATAGAAGCTCACTGAGTGATTTTGAACCAGTCACTATTGCTTACCTACATCAGCCCGCTGTTGTTCCAGGGAGAAATCTGGAGGAAGAGGGGAGGGATAGCTAACCATTAAGCAAATAAATAATCACTGGGAAAGTGAGATTTTAATTTTATACTAATCAGGATAAGACCACCAAAGTCAAGACTTGAGGGAGGGTAGTGGTTTTAATTCTCATACAGTAATCAGTTGATGAGCTGGTGTTGAAAGAGACTTGGAAAGAATATGGGCAGTTTGTAAATCAGAAGAAGATCAGATAACCTTTACTGTCATTTTTTTTTTTTTTTTACTGTGGGCAGGCTGGCACACATTAAAAATGAAATTCTGTTGCCTGCTCTCAAAAGTGTACACATACATAACACACATATAAACATGCTATACACAAGACATGTATATACCTGCATCCTTGCATATAAAGACATATAAATATTAACAGTGATTAATATTTATATGTATTTACAGTAGTGGCCAATATTGTGGAAACCTTTTGGGGAAAGTGTACAGTAGAAATGCCACCTTTGGTGAAGTTTCCACCAATTTTTCTTCTAATTTCTTTATAACTGTAACCTTGTTCACTTAATAATACTATTTTACATCGCTTTCTGGGCAACCAGTCAACTCTTTGCACCATTACTTTAGTTTTATTACATTTTACAAGCTCACTAAATGAAAGAACACAAAAAAAACCCCAACCAACTGGATAGGGATCACATAACACACAGACAAATGTCCTCCTCTCAGCTTCAATACATGACATCAATCACTGAATCCTACTGTGATCTGATTGGCTCATTGCCAAAACAAGATGACACCTGATTGGCTCTCTAAACACTCATGCTCATTGGCTACAATCAGATGAAGGAAAGCTACCTGATATCAACCTAAACAAGTTGTGCTTCCTTTTTCTGGTTATTTGGCTATAACTTTTCATAGAATACAGTACAGATAATTGAACAAGCTTTGTTGCATTACATACTTGATTAAATTATCTTTCCATTGATATATAATTTTATGGTACTACTCCAAAACAAAAGTGGTGTAATTAGCCATCAAACCTCAAAAATACATTTTCCCCAAAAGGTTTCCACAATTTTGGCCACTACTGTATATGTAAGGGTGTAGGTGCGTATAGTCAAGGCCATGGTTTTCCCAGTTGCAATGTATGGATGTGAAAGTTGGACCATAAGAAAGGCTGAGCGACAAAGAATTGAGGCCTTTGAACTATGGTGCTGGAGAAGACTCCTGCGAGTCCCCTGGACTGCAAGGCGATCAAACCAGTCAGTCATAGAGGAGATCAACCCTGGACTGCTCTTTAGAAGGCCAGATCCTGAAGTTGAAACTCAAGTACTTTGGCCACCTAATGAGAAGGAAGGATTCACTGGAGAAGGGCCTAATGCTGGGAAAGATTGAGGGCAACAGAAGAAGGGGACGACAGAGAATGAGGTGGCTGGATGTAGTCACTGAAGCAGTAGACGTGAACTTAAATGGACTCCAGAAGATGGTAGAGGACAGGAAGGCCTGGAGGAACGTTGTCCATGGGGTCGCGATGGGTCGGACATGACTTTGCAATTAACAACAACAGCAAGATATATATACATATGTTGTATATAGCATGTTTATATGTGTGTTATATGTACACTTTTGAGAGCAAGCAACAGAATTTCATTTTTAATGTGTGCCATTGTGCCCACAATAAAAACAAATATTCCGATGGATTCCTTTGAATCACTAGAAATCAATCACCTCCAAGGATCACATCAACAGATCTTGGTGCCTCTCCATACCTGAACTTCTCCCTGCTGTAGTGATTTATTAAAAAAATTCTTGCTGCAAGGCGGGAGTTCAAGCTCACCTATCACTTTTCATCATGTCTAATCTCTGTCTTTCTCACTCTCTTTTGAGCAGTCACAGCAGATAATCTTCAGCAGACAATCCTGGGTTTCTTCAGATTTATGATAAGAAAAGGAATCCAACCAACAAGCTTTTTTCCTTTTGTGTTGCTTCTAAAAATAGTAAGCAGCCAATCTTTCTAGCCTGGAGCCTACTTAATTGCCCATCAGAGCTAATCGTATCTTCTCCAGAAGAAATCTGCCAGGTTTTTTCTTCTTTTTTTTGTCCCCTCAAGCTCACATTCTTCTTAACTATCAAGTACAGACTCCAAGGGATAGTTAAGGCTGCAAAAAGAACAACTGCAACCAGACGGGCCTTCCATAGAAGACTTGTATATTGGGTGGGGTCAGAAGGATATCTGCAGACCCCCTCCCATCCTGGGACATAAAGTAATTCGACTCCTTCCCTCAGGACACAGCTATAAAGCACTGCAGGCCAAAACAGCACCGTCACTCTGTTGAACCCCCTAATTCTCACAATGCTGTCTAATGTCTAGGCATATTAACCCGTGAAGTATGGTTGTGATATTATTATTTATCCTTATTATCTTCTTTTCTCCCCCCTTTTATTGGTATTAAAAATAAGTACCGAGTGCTTCTGTACAGGAGACAAATATCTTGTGTGTCTAATTACACTTGGCCAAATAAAGTATCCAATTTGATTCAGCTCGATTCAATTCAATTCAATCTTGTTCCTGTCACAAATAGCATTATGGCTAGCATACACACTTTGATTCTTCAATCAAATAGCATTATGACTAGCATATACACTTTGGTTCTTCAATCAATCAGAACAGAGCTGGAAGGGACCTTGGAGGTCTTCTAGTCCAACCGTCTGCTCAAGCAGGAGACCCTATATACCACTCCAGACAAATGGCTGTCCAGTCTCTTCTTTAAAACTTCCAGTATTAGAGCATCCACAACTTCTGGAGGCAGGTCGTTCCACTGATTGTTCTCGCTGTTAGCAAGTTTCTCCTTAATTCTACGTTGCTTCTCTCCTTGATTAGCTTCCATCCATTGTTTCTTGTCTTGCCTTCTGGTGCTTTGGAAAATAATTTGACCCCTTCCTCTTTGTGGCAGCCCCTCAAATATTGGATATATTGCTATCAAGTCACCCCTAGTTCTTTTTTTCTCTAAACTAGCCATATCCAGTTCCAGCAACCTAAGATTTATTCTGCTCCAATTGCCTCTTGAAGCAATTAACCTACGTTCTCCATTTAGGGTGTTTCCTCCAGAATGCCTCATGACCTGAGATGAGCTGGAGATTGTGAACGTCGAAATCTTCACACTTGGGAGGATTCGAAATTTGGAAAGTTGAGCAGACCACCATTCCTGGAAGCTTATGCTCCTTAGAAATAGCCACCATACATGCAGGGGTGAAGAACAATCCACGGTCCAAGCCCCAGATTCCTTCCACAGGCTGGAGGCCAATCACAAGGTCTAGCCTTGCCCAGGGGCAAGAAGATGAACTCTTTCAAGGCAGCAACAAGAGTGCTTTGAAGTGACTTTAGCACTCCAAGTGGCTCTCCAAAAGCTTAGCCAGACACTACTGGGAGACCTGTGTGTGTATGTGTGTGTGGGTGTTGGTGTTGGAAGCCCCTGGGGAATGTAGGTTTCAGTGAGGAGGGGTCTTGATTGAAAGCCCCAAAGGCAAGATAAGCAGACAGGATAAAGTATGTTATCTGTAAGGGTTGTTGGGCAGACATCAGATCCACAAGGGGTGCATTGTTTGTATATGTTGCAAAAAAAGGGGGGGTCAGGGAAGTCATAGCAGATACTCCTGATGTGGCAAACTTAATACATAGGCTGAGCTTGCATTGAGCTTAGCCATGTGGTTTTGACTGTGATGTGAAAACTAGATATTGTATAAACCATGGTCTATGTCTTAAGTGAACCAAGATGCTATTGTTTGTTCAATGAACTGTGATCTTCTGGTGCAGATCTACCTTCATTCATGGAAGTTTACTCTGCAAATCTGAGCCCAACTCAATCTAACCCAGTGGTTCTCAATCTTTTTAATGCCGCGACCCCCAACCGGTCGTAAGTTGAGGACTAAACCAGTCGTAAGTCGAGGACTAAATCGGTCGTAAGTCGAGGACTAAACCGGTTGTAAGTCGAGGACTACCCAACTGGTCATACGTCGAGGACTTTCCCTGCCCGGGAGCACCGCTCATGCGTGGTTCCGCCCCCTGCGCCGGCCGAGGCGTAGCTGGCAAGCAGCAGAGATGGAGCAGGCCGACCACCAGCTGGCCCAGCCCAAGGGAGGTAAGGCACCCGCCGGAAAAGGGGAAAAAAATGGCGGACAGCCTTGCTTGGCGACCCCCGTGAAATGGTCGATCGACCCCAAATGGGGTCGTGACCCATAGGTTGAGAACCGCTGATCTAACCTCTTCTCTTCTCTCTCTCTTCCCCCTCCCTCCCCCTCCCTTTCTTCCTCTTCCTCCTCCTCCCCCTTCCCCTTGCTCTCCTTCCCCCCCTCTCTTTCTCTCCATCTTCCTCTTCTCCCTCCCTCCCCCCCTCCCTCTCCCCTCCCTCTCACTCTCTCTGGAATACCTGGAGAGGAAATGCCATTTACACCATCCTGAGTTTCTGAAAGACCAGCAAATCTAACAAAGAAAAGTCTTTCCTGACATGTGTTGGACTACAACTCCCATACTTCCTAATCAGATAAGAGGACTGATTATGGATTATGTGGAACAGGGTGCAGTCCAATATACCAGGCGGACACCACTTTGGGCAGTTCTGAATGAGAATATTAAGTTCAAATGCTAGTTTCTTTTCTTTTTTAAAAAATATTTTTTTTAAAACCAACAAAACAAAACATAACACACATACACACATGCTAGTTTCTTATTAGGATCTGGGTAGAAAGGTCCTGCAGATATTTCATCTTGCAGACCAAAATATGCCATGACACCATCTCAGGATTCCAAGTGGGTCCACTCATTGCAAGGAGTTGAGGACTTTTGTAAGACAGATTGCTTCATATTTGCGTGCTATTAAATATTATCTCCATCAGATTCCAATAGCAAATGAGAAGAGTTTTCCACAACCATAACAGCACCTGTCTTTTGAATTTACATTTTTTAAAATCTGCATTGGTCTTAAGTGTGAAGAACAGTCATACATCACTTTTTCAGTACCGTTGTAACTTTGAATGGTCACTAAACAAACTTGTTGTGTTGAAGGCTACCTGTATTTATTTAAAGCATTTCAACTCGGGTATGACTCTTAGAAAAAGAGAGGAAGAGAAAGAAAAAAAAAGATCGATAAATATGAGCCCAACATTTCTGTTGCTAAGCAAGGCAGTTGTTAAGTAAGCCATGCCCCATTTTATGACCTTTTGCCATGGTTGTTAAGTGAACCATGGTCATTAAGTGAATCTGGCTTCCCCCGTTGATTTTGCTTGTCAGAGGCTCGCTAGGAAGGTTGCAAATGACAATCCTGGGATCCATTGTAAATACATGCCAGTTGCCAAACACCCAGGGGTAGGCAACCTTGGCTCTTTTATGACTCATGGACTTCAACTCCCAGAATTCCTAAGTTAGCTATGCTGACTCAGGAATTCTGGGAGTTGAAATCCATGAGTCATAAAAGAGCCGAGGCTGCCTACTCCTGACCCAGACTTTGGTCACGTGGCTGTGGGGATGATGCAACAGTCATTAAGTATGAGAACTGGTCCTAAGTCATTTTTTTCAGTGCTGTTATAACTCTGAATGGTCATTAAATGAATGGTTTTAAGTCAAAGACTACCCGTATTTAAGACAATACTACGGGGATCAGATTGATTTATTAAATCTGCCCGTCCCACTATCCAAGTGACTCTAGGCAGCCTACGATACAATAAAAGCAAAGATCCAAAAGCAATAAAAACATTAGAATCAACGGGGATGAATAATATGTGATATGTGAGGATGGAATAAGATGGATGGCATTTTACTTTCCATTTTTAATCCCTTAGCAACGTACGAAAAGTCAGGTTTTCTTATAGCATGAAAATTAAAAGTTTCTCAAGAGACCGATTACTAAGTATACTCAAGAACTTCTGAGAGGCAAAACAGCAGCTCAAGATAGCGATTACAGAATAAAATGTCTCCCAGCATATGCCAATCCAGGCATTTGCATTTAGAGCCAGGACAGAAGCTACATTGCAAGATGCCCCCCCCCAAAAAAAACAAGAGGTACACCAGCCCCAACCGAAGGCTCTCCAGCCATTCCTTAAAGCAGGGGGTGTGGAACGATGGGCCTTTTATGACTTGTGGACTTCAACTCCCAGAATTCTTGAGCCAGCCAACTTCTGGGAGTTGAAGTCCATAAGTCATAAAGGGGCCATCGTTCCACACCTCTGCCTTAAACCAATGTTTCTCAACCTGAAGATGTGTGGACTTCAGTTCCCGGTATTCCCCAGCCAGCACGCTGAAACACTAGCTTAAAAGTCTTTCTACTTCCATAACTTTTATTAATGTTTCTTCCATAACTTTTATTAATGTTCCTTCTAATGTTTAACTAAATCTGTTCTGTGATGCAAGTCCAATGTACCCACAAGGCTTTCTCGCTTCACTGTACAGGTAGTCCTCGACTTACAATCACAACTGAGCCCAACACTTTTGTTGCTAAGCGAGACGGTTGTTCAGTGAGCTTTGCCATTTTGCGACCTTTCTTGCCATTGTTAAGTGAATCATTAGTAACACGGTTGTTAAGTGAATCTGGCTTCCCCATTGACTTTGCTTGTCAGAAGGTCGTAAAAGGGGATCACATGACCCCGGGACACTGCAACCGCCATAGGTACGAGTCAGTTGTCATACGTCTGAATTTTGATCACGTGTCCACGGGGATGCTGCAATGGTTGCAAGTGTGAAAAACGGTAGTAAGTCACTTTTTTCAATGCCACTGTAACTTTGAACAGTCACTAAATGAATTGTTGTAAATCTAGGACAAGGGTAGGCAACCTTCAACTCCCAGAATTCCTGAGCCAACCATGTTAGATGTTAAGTCTTTTTTGGACAACACTGCTGAGCGACACAGTTAGCTTAACCAATATTTTTCTTGCAAGGTAAGAATTCTTCATCTCATCCCTGTGCATTTGATTATTTTTGCTAAATACAGCATTTTGAATTTTCACGAATCTAGCTATTTAATTTTGAATTTTTATCTGCTAAACTTCATTCCTTAGTTCAGTTGTTTATTCTACCAAAAACACAGCATTTTTTTTTTCTGAATTACATTGAGCAACCCAAGTTGGGTCTTTTGAGAACCTTCTAACTCAGCCTTCTCCAACACATTTTGAACTACAAGTCTCATCACCCAACCCATAACTTCAAAAGAGTGAAAAGAAACTACAGGATTCCAAGACATCTAAGTAGCCAGATTGAAGAAAAATCATTTAAATAATTGATAGAAAGGTTGAAGAGTACTTTCAGGCAGAGAAACTCAAGTTTCTCAGTCAAAATCCTGCTCAGTTCAGAGGTAGAACCCTATGAATCCATCTCATTCCATCACCATATATATCACCTAAGTTTTATTAGGTGATAATAAAGGACCAAGATTTGGTTTTGGGGGGGGGGGCAATATGCTGTGTAAACTGCTTAGAGAAGGGCTGTAAAGCACTATGAAGTGGTATACAAGTCTAAGTGCTATTGCTATTCACCCCTGTTAATTCTAATTTTATTGATCCCTGTTAATTCTAATTCTTTTTATTTTTTTTTCATGCTTTTATTGTAAGGAGCCTAACGTTGCTTGGATAGTGAGATGGGCAGCAAGTACATTCAACACAACATTATCATCACAGATACATCTATTCAACTGGTTAACCATAGGGGGGGAAACTGGGAAGAGACAGTCTCTTTGTCAAATGTTTGTTGCTGCTTTGTTTTTTTCTTGTTTTTTTTAAGAAGTACACCTTTCCATTCCCCAAATCCATCAAATCAGAAAGAGACTCCTAGATTATCTACTGTAATCTGGGTTTTGCTTTTATGATTTACCTAGAATGAACAAGCATTAACTCTTTAAGTATTTATAAACTTTCGCTTTAATTTCACTACCTGGCTTTGATTGATAGCTGTTGGATTCCAAGCAAAATTCAGTGGATTTGAGAAGATTGGTCTTCCTGTCTGGTTCTACAGCAAATAGTAATCTGATTACAGAAAGAGACTTGGGAAGACTGACAGACCCATATTGGCTCTGTCTAGTTATTATACCATTAGCAAGGGGCTTAAAAATTAACTTTATCAGCTCTTTTTGCATCTGCTCAGAAATTCAAGTTGGATCTTTGGGCACTTTGGTAGATCTTGGGTTGACAATGGGGGAAGGGGGAGACACTTGGTTGCTTCTTTTCTCTGGAAACTTGACTCTTTTTAAAGAAATGCTGCACAATTGCTTTCTCCAGCCACCGCAGGATCATGGCGTTTCATTAATTAATGTTCCCCAAGGAATGAGAAACTTCAAAGAGTTTTACTTGATCGGGCCAAGGGCTGATCTGGTCCACCACTCTGTATCTCACAGTAGGCAGTCATATACATTCCAAAAACCACACAAACATGAATAGGGGGGTTGACACCCCTCCTTCGCTGTGGCTCCCCGGCAGCTGGTATTTCAGAATAGCAAACAGCCCTGAAGATCAACAGCTGTTGGTTCCCCTGTCTTTCTTTCGTGAATTTGTCCAGTCCTCTTCTAAAAAAAAAATCCACACTGAATTTCATGCCATGCATGGTATATAAAAAAATTGATCACTGAATATTTCATTTCAATAGATGACACACAATTCTAACACTGGGAGGAGTAAAACCTGCATTGATTTTATACTAAGCTCATCATGTGTTCACTCTGGCTTTAAAGAAAAAACTTCCAATTGTTGTAGTCTTTCCATACAGGAAAACCTTTTAAACTGCCTGATTAATTGGTATCATTTTTGTTTTGTTGCATTCTTTCTAGCTCCATAATCATCTCTGAAGAATTTTATTGTAAACTACCCAGAATCACTTTGGAGAGTGGAATGAGCGGCATATAAATTTAACCATAAACTATACACACTATTGAGATACCAAGCAGTATCACCTTGTGACAACATTGTTATACTGCATTGCTAGTTTGTGGCAAAACTGGCATGGATTTCACCCCTTGCTGTGCAATAAAGACATCATAAACTATGAACAAATTGCAATCATGTCAAAACATCCCAAAATTCCCCCCCCCCAGCCAGGGGGGCATCGTTGGGGAACACTGATGGGATCCTGCATGTTAGCAAGAAGAGATTTTTCTTATGGCTGATAGATAGGCAGGAGAAAAACAGGGTAAAAGCTAAAACCTTCTCAGTTTGCTTGGGAAAAACACCCCTTTCTGCAGTACCTGAATTTTAGAAACAAATTGGAGGTTTTGTACCCGCTGTGGGGCTTAAAAAGTGGCCAAGTGGCCAAAACAGTAGTTTGCACATCATGCAATGCCAAAATATGATTTTTGACATACCAGGGTCAGGCTAACCCAATCAACCAGAGATTGATGTATTGTTTATATACTGATCAATTGAATGAATCCAGCTGATGAGTGAGCAAAACAGCTGGAACACACAAAAGAGGAAGCACCTAATCAAGAAATCCAAGTCAATGGAGCATCTTTTCTGGGAGGAACTCTTAAAAGAGTTTTTTAGTTTAAAAGGGTTAATCCTCAGTTTCATTAGAAACCTAGAGTTCTACCCAATAGGGGTGAGGAGAAAAAAACTTTCTCTAAATTATCTAGAGGTTTATAAGAAACAAAATGTTTCTTTTACGGCTTCAGAAGTTTATTAGCTCTACCAATCAAGTCCTGCTTCTTGATACTGTTCATAATCAATTTATTAGTTGACAACTTGTAACAGCAAATGTTGCATTAGGAGACTTTAAACAAATTGGGAGGGGTGGTGATTTTTATGGCCCTTAATTAACATATTTATATACTGCTTCCCATTAAAAATCTCAAAACTGTTTGTAACATTAAACACATCCTGGTGCTAATTAATCATAGTTAATCCTCCTGATTCCAGCGCAGTAGATCTGAATACTAGTTCTTGAATGGGGAAAAAGGGGAAGCTGTTGGCTTTACATCCTTCTCAGCAAGTAAGGCAAAGGATACTTGAGTTGATGGGAGTAATCTGATACAGCTTTACCATGTAATTACTTTTAGAAGAAAGAGGCGCGTTTAGCGTTTAGAGCCTTTATCTCTAAAAGTTCAAGGGTGTAAAGAAATAGACCAGACCATTTTATGAGGAAACTAAAACAACCTTTTCTCAACTTGATCCTCTGTAGGAAGATCTACATGACAATTTTAATTTGTCTGCTTCTAATTTTTGGCACCTTAAAGTGATTATACAATATGGCATGGGCTTTCATCAACTACAGTACAATCTGCTTCCAGCGTATACAATACCAACCTGAATAATTTTTTCCCCAATTTCATATATATGTAACAGGTGGGTGTGGGATTGAAAAAAATGGAATACAGAAAGTACAGATTTACACAAGACCATCCCTAAAAACATCTCATAGTGTTATCACTTCCAAACACAGATACCATGGTCACCTTGGTTAGCATTCAACTCAGTTAGAGATTTATGATTTAGCATGTTAGGTATAACCAGTAAAACTGGTGACTAAGATTCAGTGTCTTGGGCAAAACCCAAACTGTGGCTAATAAAGAAACCAGGTTAGCAGTTGTGTGAAGATAGTCACTGAGCTACAAACTAATTATACAGTCTATATAATAGAATATATAATACAGTATAAGCTAAGACAGAGTTAGCTAGTTTGTGATTCAGTCTTGCAAACCCAACCACATATTTATGTTTCAATATAAGCTTAGAGATTCTCATTAAAGCATGACCAAAAAAAAGCACCATCAGGGGAAAAAAGTCGATTTCTTTACAACAATGAAATGATGGCACTATTTCCAAGCACTTGATGCTGAGCTGGAATCTAAAACCCTAGTTGCAAATCTTCCAGAGACTTAATGGACTCCACCTTTAACACAGTTTTTACCAGCTCAGAAATCTTATGGAGGAGTCCCAATAGAGACCATGGCTTATCCCATTTTGTCCTACCCAGCAACAATAATGCACAGCCACAAGCCAGCCACTAAATAATAAATGTGAACTCCCAGATGCACAGGTGTTTTTTTTTTCAAAGAGGCAACTGGACTTTCTTGGGTTTTTTCTTTGAAAACATTTCGCTTTTCATCCAAGAAGCTTCTTGGATAAAAAGCGAAATGTTTTCAAAGAAAAAAAGCAAGAAAGTCCAGTTGCTTCTTTGGAAAAAAAAAAAAAAACACCTTTGGAACAACCATGACCTGGATGACTGAGAATCTCCATAGACGTGAAGCCCCAGAGCGCTTCATACAATTCCTCAATCCTTCATTAGCTCCCCACAACTTAGGAAGCATTTGCCTAGCAATCTCCAGAGTCTCAAAAAGACACGAATGCTAAAACCCTTTGCTGAAATCTTCCGCTAAACCGCTGTGCTAAAACAGATGCTCCACTCAAACTAGATCAGACCCAGGATTGTTAGGTGAGTGCAGAAAGGAGACTCTTCCTCCGGATTGCAACATCCACCCACCTACGGCTGAAGGGCATCTTTTCTGAGTAGGCAAGATGCAATGAAGAAACCCGCTAGAAATGCCTTCCTATCCAGAGTAGGAGCCAGCAGTTCTAAAAGCAACCTTTAGCACCCTGTATGGGGAATTGAGCAACTCTCCCCCCCCCCAAAAAAAAAACATGGCAAAGACACAATTATTCTTTATTGGCCAAATGAGATTGGACACACAAGGAATTTGTCTCCGGTGCATAAGCTCTCACTGTACATACAACAACAAAGTGATAGGTCATATATATCATAGATCACAGTTGCAATCATTAATCATCGTAAGATACAACAGCGTGAGAAATCACAGATACCAATAGTAGAAGGTGGTAGGAAAAATGAGAAGATGAGAAGGAGAATATCAATACAGCCCTACTGTACTATGGGGTCCTCCATTGTGTCCTTGCCACTTTGTTTTTTAAGAGTTGCTCATGTCTTAAATCTTATAACCCTTACTTTGAGAAGCCCCTTGTAAAAACCTCAGGTTGGCCCACATCATCTCCCCATCCCACCCACCCCAACCCTACCTCTTCTCCGCTGCCCTCTTCATCTTTCGCTTCCTCCGAGGCCATCTGCTCGCTGGGGCTTTGACTAGCCACGCTCCGGGGACTGCTCTCCCCACTCCCCACCTCTTCTGGCGGGCTGGCGGGGCTGCTGGAAGGCTCGGGATCCGGACTGGGCGAAGCAGCCTCCTTGTTGTTGCAAGAAGCCGGCCGGGCCGGGGCCGGGGCCGTGACCGTGGCCGCAGGGACCAGGCAGCCTCCGGCCCAGGGATGCCCCCCGTAATAAGGGCCCGCTTGGTCGAAGTCACGCTCCACTTTGATCTCGGCCTTGGAGGCCTGGCAGGCTTCTCCGGGCTGCGGGAGGGCGTAAGGGCCCACCACGATCCCGGGAGGGTGGCCCCAGGCATCCGGCCCGGCAGCAAAGGGGTACCAGGTGCGAGGAACGTCACCCCCGCCGGGATAGGGCTCCCCGATCCCTCCCTGGGGGCCGTAATCCGGCTTGAAGCCGAAGGCCTGCCCGGCGGTGGCCCCGCTGAAAGCCTCCGGCAAGTAGCCGCCCGGGGTTTCGTGCTGGGGAACAGGCGGGAGGTTGTTGAGATGAAGGGTCTGCACCGGGAAGGGGTAGGAGCGGCCCAGCTCTCGTCTCAAGGGCCCCGCCATGGTGGCCGGTTGGAAAGGCGGTCAAGAGCCCCGAAGGTCGCGACTCTGGCCTGGTGGCTCGGAAAAGTTAGCCAAGACGCCCGGGAAGAAACGGGGGGGAAGAGGCCGAAATAACCTCTCGGTTGGGTTGGGTTGGGTTGAGCAAGTTGGAGGAGGAGGAGGAGACCGACCAAGCTGGAAGGCGTTAGGAGTCCAAGGTCTCTCCTTAGCGGGCAGGCTTTTCTTCTTCGGGGGGGGGGGGAAAGAAGCAATTGGGAAAACCCCCCAAGCCAATGTTTGGGGAGCAAAGAGGCGACGGAGGAAGCCGCCGTTGTCCCCCCCCGCAGCTCAGAAAGGTCCGATGGAAAAGTCTCCGGTCGCCGTCCCAAGAAGGGGACCCCCGACCCCTGCAGGAGAAGTCAAGTCCAAGGGGAGGGCTGAGCCCCTGTCCTTAGCCCAAGAGAGGAGCCAGACCCGGGGCAACGTCCAACAAGTTTCCCCCCCCCCCAAAAAAAGGCCAGCGGCGGAGCAAGGAGCCCCACCGCCCCGCAGAATGAAGACTGCTTTCCCCCCCGGGCGGCTCGGACAGCTGGAGGGGGTCCAAGCCATCCTGGCAACGACCCGCCCTCCTGCTTAAGTGGCCCTGACCACACCTCTCCTCCAGGTATTGGCCAAAGGCCAAGGAAGACCCCTGGCCTTCCCACCTCTGGGGCCCGGCCCAACCCGTTGATGCCTCCCCGGTGGCCTCTTCAAAGCCCAGCCAAGGGTTGGGATCCAGGGAGGCGCCCCCCCCCCTCGCCGCCATCCTTGCGCAAGAGAGCTTGGGCTGCCCCGGGGGGGGGGGAGGAAAGCCAGGTTGGAGAGGAGGGGGCCAGCCCCACCGAGGGCTTCAAAGCCAAGGGGGAAACGAGGGAGGGGGGGTATAGGAGCCACCGAGGGCCTCGATCCCGGGAGAAGAAGGTGGGGGGGGGGGCGATCCAGCTCTGCGCTTGGGGTCCCCGAGAGAGGAAGGGGTGCTGAGTGTTGGGTCAGTGATAACAAAGAATAAGTTATGGAAGACTTGGATGTAAAAGAAATGGAATTGATGTTGAATTTTATAACTGCTGCTAGACTATTAGTGGCTCAATATTGGAAAACGGAACGTTTACCTACTATAGAAGAATGGTCACTTAAAGTCTCGAATTTAGCAGAAATGGCCAAGATGTCCGCTTATGTGAAGGATCATTCGCAAGAAAGATATATTTTGGTTTGGAGAAGATGGATAGATTATATTGAGTGTAAATGTGGGACTAAAAATATCATTTGGTTTTTGAGTAAATTTTAGAGTATTATGGTTGTATAAAGGTTAGAATATTTTATTTGGTATTATTTTTAATTATTAAAGTGTTATTGTTTTTAATAATTGTACTGTTTAAAAGAGAGTTAAAGGAAGTTATAGATAAGTTATTTTAATAGTTGATTAATGTTAATTAGATTATGATCATGTTATTGTTAACCCTGTGATTGGCACTGGGAAGTGAGGGAGAGGGGAGGGGGGGTGGAAGGCTGGGGAGGGGAAGGGGGGGATTTATATTGTAAAATTTTATAAAATTTTCAATAAAAAAAACGATAACAAAGAATAAGATAAGGTAACCTTTATTGTCATTTTTTTTTTACTGTGGGCACACTGGCGCACATTAAAAAGGAAATTCTGTTGGCTGCTCTCATAAGTGTAGACATACATAACACACATATAAACATGCTATATGCACCATAGTGACTCCGCTGCCTCCCCGTCCTTTTTTTTTTTTTTTTGCAAGATGCTGCCTTCCAGGATGGTGCAGCCTTGCAAAGGGGTGGCTTTCTTTCTTTCCAATCTTTTCCGACAAAGCTTGATGAAAGAGTATATAAATGCAAAAATTTGGGAGCTGGGAGCTTTTCCGGAGGAGAAGGGGCTGCATCTGTTGGATAGGTGCCTGTTAGGCTGCAGTGCAAAAGCGAAAGAACCTTGCAGGAGAGGAGAAGGAAGGGCAGAGCAACCTTAACCCATAGCTTTAAGAAACAAGGGCTGATTTACTTGGAAAGCGTTTCCTTTTATTTATTTACAAGAACTTGCAGTCTGTGGCCATCTGTACCATATCTAGGCAGCTCACAACCACAAATAAAAACACACCCCTAAGAATTATTTCTGCATTCTCCCATTGAGATCAAGGTAATGTAGAGTGTATTTTTCCCTTGCAACTATTTCATGGAGGCAGGTTAAGGAATGGTAGTTGGACCAAAATGTCACAGCTATGGATACTTAGATCTGGTTTCCCTAGCCTAGACCATGTTAATTGTTGCAGAGACTGGGATTCTCTAATATCTATATTAAGATCATTTATAAACCTTGATTATAAATGTCTCAAAACCTGAGATTATGCAGATTAATATACCTAAACAATTAATTGCACTTTACTCAGTTCTGGTAGTTTTACTGCCTCCCTTTAAGAAGCCTTTTTTTTCTCTCCCCTCTTTATAATATTGTTAATTTACTTATAGGTAAAGGTAAAGGAGTCCCTGCTACTAGTAGTTGTCAACCTTAGGGGTGGTGCTCGTCTCTGTTTCATTTACTTACAGCCCCATTCAAAATATATTCAAAATTAAAACCTACTTAGGTCAGTGGAACTAGAAAGTGTTAGAAAGAACCCTCACTAGTATCTAACTGTGTTTAGGAGTGGGGCCTTTTAGCCGCAATCTTATGCAGATCTGCGTTTTTGCAATGCAAGTCACTCGTGTGTAACCTTGCCTATTTAGAAGGTAATTCTAAAGTTGGAATTTAGCATAATTCTAAGTTGTTTATTCAAAAGTAAGCATTACTGCCTTCTGTGGAGCTTATTGTCCAGGCAACTTTAATAAGGTCACAGCCTTAAAACTAAGTTGTATATTTCTTCTCAGAAGTAAAGCCCTGCCGAGTTCAATAATTCTTACTCCCAAGTGAAAACGAATAAAATTGCAGCTTTATTGTTTGGGATCCTACTGCTTTGCATTCCATAATGTTTGTATCACAGAAGAAAGCCCAAAGTGACTAATAATAAATATAGTGCTAGCTTATAAAATTATGAAAGTGTGCAGGAAAATAAATGCTACAGAGAATTTTTCTTCCAACTTTTAAATGGAAAGTTTATAAACTTGAATCAATAGGTCTCATCTGTATAAGCATTCCCATTGCCATCACGAAACTGGATCTTATGCCTGGTTACTGGAAGGAATATATAGCTTGAATACAGTGGTGTGCACTTTCAAGAAGATTTGTGGAATCCCTTGTGGGTTTACTTTTTTTATATTACTCATATCAAGAAATAGAATTTAAAAAAGGGGGGGAAGCATACTATGTTATTTAAGGGATTCATCCCTCTTAGAATGACATGTATATTCAATTTTTTTTCTATTTCTTTAACCATATTCAAACAAATGTTTCTTTTTTTTAAGTATTCTCTCTGATACTTAGAATTCCTGGTCTTATTTCCAAAGAAATCCCTCAAAACCATTTCCCAATATCAGCACTCTGAAAGCGGGTTGCAATTCTCAATTTCAGTCAATAAGGCTCTCATCCTTATAGTTGCTGCCCTCCAACACATCCCAAGGATACAAATAATGTTATATGTGCTTACTCCAAAGTAAACCCATTTGAATTTAGCAATTTACTTCCAGGAAAGTAAATTAGATTACTGTGATGGTGGAGTTCCTCAGGTGAAACTGGTCACAGATGCTGAGTTGCAGGAACAGAAGAAGTAAATCAGAAGTTGAAGTTTAGGATAGATTTCTGAGCTCATCCAGACCGTGTTTCCTTTATTTGTGCAAATAAAAATAAAAATTTATACTGAGGCTACAATGGAATAATATAAGAGGAATCGAATAACGGGGGAAAGAAGCCTGGGGAATTATAAACAGTAGTAGCAACAATCTGGACCGAGTTGCTCAGAAAATTTCTTCCTTTTCCCTTTGTGAAACAAGCTTAATTCAGAGGTTGCTAAACAACACAACACTGTGCGGGCAATTCACTGCTGCAAATAAGACACAGATTTCTATTTCAAGTAGTGAATGATGATTCAATTGGTCACTTCCATATTTAAAAATTCCTTGGTTGTCAAGTATCTTGATAAGATTTCAGATAAGGGGGATCTTTAAAACACCAAATTGATTTGGTGTCATATTCATAAATATATTAATGTAGTAGTGTCAGTCCAATATAGTTTACTTTGTGAAAAGTGAAGAAATGCTTAATCTGCATTTACCATTTTATCTTCCCTTTCCAGATATCCCTGAGGAGTGCATAATGTGATTTACTTTCACGTTTTTCCATACAATAGCTCTGTGAAGTAAATGAGATTGAGAGAGAACAAAAGTTAAACTCAAAGGAAAGGCAGAATAGGTTTTTTTTCTGTCTGCTTTATACATTTCATTAGACTTTTTTTTTTTTTAGGAATGGTTTTTAACGTCTTTAAAAAATGATTCTTTCAAATCCCGTAAATCATCTGAGTGATGATGTGTATATACTTCAAAGGAGAACTGGAGGCGGTATAAATAAATATATATATATATACTTTTTATGTGAATAAATAGAAAAGCAGCTTAAGGAGCTTCCAGTTTCATCCAATCTTGCAGGTGAAGCCAAAGAGTTATTTATTCTCTTTTTATATCCCATTGTGCCTTCAAGAAGATCAGAGGAAAACTATTGTGTGAAGGCTAAGAAAGGATTAACCTAAATTTCAGCACTCTAGGTAACTACTGTATTCTAATGATGTCTTATTAATAATAAAAATCAATTTCATGGATATTTTTTTTATTGGCTTCCATACTGAAAGTATTCAAAAACATAGCACATGGTACAGGCATTGAAAGTGTTGGACTGTGTTGGGAGGGAGGGAGGGAAAATCTAGGTTGTAATTCACACACCACCACAATACTCTCTGGATAATTGTGGACTAGTCACTTTCATTTCTGTCCAGCCTACCTTGCAGGATGATTGTTATGAGGAAAAATGGGAGGAAGAGACATTTGTGTTCCTAAAGGAAAGGCAAAATGTAAATATGTTTTACAGATATGTGAAANCCAGGTATATAATCAACAAGCCCACTTGCACCCCTTGCCCCCATTTCACAAGGAGGGACTCCACGCCGTCTATCTGAGGCACAGTGGTCTCCCTAGGACAAAGGCTCTCCCTTATAATGACCGCTACCCCCCCGCCCCTACCCCGGGTCCTCGGCCGATGGAATGCCTGAAAACCCGGCGGGCAGATGTCTACTAGAGGCAGGTAACTTGGCTAATTCAGTAAATTAAGGCTGAACCAAACTGAAATGAGCAAACTGTCGAAAATATTATTTGGATCTAGTTGTAATCTACACACCTCTGCTAAATAAAAAGTCTCTTTGCAGAAGCTTTTTGGGTGAGAAGTGAAATGTTTTTTAAGGGTGAAAAAAACTCAGAAAGTCCAGTTGCTTTTTGGAAAAGCGCTTTTGGGACAACACACACTAAGCTACAAAAAAGCTACTCCAGATTAATACTAATCAAGAAAATTGTGGAAACTTGTGTGAATGCAGCTGAAGAATATAAAGAAGGGAGAACTGTACTGTATATTTCACCATGAGCTGGAAGAAAGGTGGGATGTGGCTCTTAAATAAATATGAAACCCCCAAAAGAGCTCTAGGCATCTCCAGTATTATTATTCAGATTACAAATCTATATTTGCTGCATTATGCAGTTTTATTTACCAACTATTCCAATTGAACAATATTCCAAAATCTGATGCCATTTATGTGTTGAGTTGTGACCCTTCCAGAGTTGCTGATTGGAATGAATGGAATGGACTGTATTTTCATACATAGGAATGCCGGATGGGGAAGGACTGGTTATAGTGGCTTGAGAAAATACCATGTAGTTGTAATATATCTGGCTGAGGAATTCTGAGAGTTGGAGTCTACAATCTTAAACTTGAAAACTGTCTTCCAGTGGTTGAGGGGTTATCACAGAGAAGAAGGAATTGACTTATTCTCCAAAGCACCTGAGGGCAGGGCTAGAAATAAAAAGTGGAAGATCCTTAAACAGAGATCCAACCTAGAACTAAGGAGAAATTTCCTGACAACATGGAACAATTAATCAATGGAAGGGTTTGCCTCCAGAATTTGTGGGTATTCCATCACCTGAGATTTTCGAGAAGAGACTGGGCAGCCATTTGTCTGGAATGGTATAGGGTTTCCTGCCTGAGCAGAGGGTTGGACTAGATGACCTCTGTGGTTCCTTCCAACTCTACTAGTTTATATTTTAATACCATGCCCCAGGGAGTACACCGAGGAGGCAACAGGTTAAATGCTGGCTTAGAAACCTGGAAACTGAGTTCTAGTCTCACCTTAGGCATGAAAACTGGTGACTTTGGGTCAGTCACTCTCTCTCTCTCAGTGCAAGTCACCTCACAGGGTTGTGGGGAAAATAGGAAGAGGAAGGAATATTAGGTATGTTCACCACCTTGAATTATTGATAAAGTAATAAAGGTGGGACCCCCAAAAAATCTGAAAAATAACAATAATTAGGAAGACTGACAACCTCTTATGGTGTGGATTTGAATCAAGTAATAGCAATAAATATTGAATATATCTGGGTGGAAAGTTAATTATAAAAATGATCTTTTTTCATCCCAATCCCAAATTAGCCTGTAAGATTGAAAGAAAAAAAAGGTGTGGATATGGGTTTCTCCCCATCTTTTCATTTATTAGCAGATCTTGCCTCAGGCCACAACAACAGACAGCAAAGTCAATGCAGAATCTTATGGCACCAGCTTGAAGAATGACTTGAGTAGGGTTTTTCAACTTCAGCAAGGTTAAAATGTGTGGACTTCAATTCCCAGAATTCCTCAGTCATTTCATCTTAGTGGTTGAGAAATATCCGACTACAGTATTAATGTTTAATCCATGCATGAGATGTGGGGTCCTTTTTTAAAAGGAGTATTATGTAGGTAGGATAAGGTCAAACAAATAATTATAAAATTAGAGATGTGAAAGGGGAGGTGGATAAAAAAAAAGGTAAGGGGCATAGACTTTTTCCCAAGGACTTTATACTTCATGCAGCGTGCTTTAGTCTTCACTAACTCTTGGGCACCCAAGTTCCACTACTGCAAAGCCCATCTTATTAGATGATGCCAAGTTCAGAACCCTGTTGGAAAAGTAGTCTGTTGGGGACAATGCCATGGATCCCTCTGTAGGATATTGATCTCCATGAAGATAGATGATGGATGTGGCTCCTGTGTATTTTGAGATAAAATTGTCCACTTTGGTCATTTATTTATTTATTTATTTATTTATTTCATTTATACCCCGCCCTTCTCCCGGAGGACTCAGGGCGGCTTACAGCCAGTTTAAAACAATCCCACATAAATACCAAATACAAATCTAAAATAATTAAAAATAAATATTTGAATTGGCCGCTCTATTAAAATTTTGTTAAAACCAATTAAAATACCCCTAGGCCAGTCCTGNTGTTGGGAGGGAGGGAGGGAAAATCTAGGTTGTAATTCACACACCACCACAATACTCTCTGGATAATTGTGGACTAGTCACTTTCATTTCTGTCCAGCCTACCTTGCAGGATGATTGTTATGAGGAAAAATGGGAGGAAGAGACATTTGTGTTCCTAAAGGAAAGGCAAAATGTAAATATGTTTTACAGATATGTGAAAAAGCAGGAGGTTGTTAAGATAATAAATAGATTAATGCTATGTACCAGCGTCTCTCAATCTCAGCAACTTTGAGATGGGTGAAATTCAGCTCCCAGAATTCCCCACGCTGAGTGGGGAATTCTGGGAATTGAAATCCACCCATCTTAAAAGTTTCTGAGGTTGAAAAATACTGCTGTACGGGTAGTCCTCGATTTACCACAGTTCGTTTAGTGAGTGTTTGAGGGTACAACATCGCTGAAAAAAGTGGCTTATGACCATTTTTCATGCTTGCAATCATTACAGCATTGCCATGGTCATGTGATCAAAATTCAGATGGCAACTGACTCATATTTAGGACGGTTGCAATGTCTCAGAGTCATGTGATCACCTTTCCCGACCTTCTGACAAGCAAAGTCAGTGGAGAAGCCAGATTCAGTTAACAACCAGATTACTAATTTAACAAGTGCAGTGATTCACTCATTTAACAAACGTCTCACTTAGCAACAGAAGTTTTGGGCTCAGTTGTCATCGTAAGTTGAGGACTACCTGTATACTGTTAAAAACTTTTACCTGTATGAAAAGTAGCTGGGTGACCTTGGGCCAGTAACTCTCAGTCCAACTCACCTCACAGGGTTGTTTTTGTGGGGAAAATAGGAGGAGGAAGGAGTATTGGCTAATGATTGGTGTCTTGAATTAATTTTATACAACAATAATAAAGGCGGGATAGGAATGAAGGAATGAAATGCTGTGGCTGCACTAGCCCTTTATTGTAACAAGCCACAAATCATGAAACAAAGATTATCTCCAGGATAATCTTTACGACTCAGACTGCTATGGAATCAAGATGTAATGAAATCATTTGTGAATCTAGAGCTAGATTGGATTAATTCTGGCAGAGGAGGAAAGACTATTTTTCTCTTTCTTTCTTTCTTTCTTTCTTTCTTTCTTTCTTTCTTTCTTTCTTTCTCTTTCTCTCCTTACTTTCAGAAAACTTGTTTTAGCACCTACTGTTGTGAGCTTAAACTTAGATGTGTTCTAAGTTTCACAGCAAGATTTTCCCGGCTGGGTGAAGGCAGAGAGAAAAAGACCTGTTTGCAGAACTCACCTGCCCACTTTGACAGCCATCAAACTCGATGTACTTTCAATTAAAGTGATGGATTGTATTTTTAAGGCGATTCAAAAAGCAATGAATTTTACGAGCCTCCATAATGTCCAGTGGCGTGTTTGCTCTTAAATCAGCCCAATATCCCTTGCCTTGCCAAAGGAACCTGTCAGAGCACCCAGAATTAGACCTCTTAAGGAACAGCC
Organism: Protobothrops mucrosquamatus; assembly: GCF_001527695.2. Classification (NCBI taxonomy): domain Eukaryota; kingdom Metazoa; phylum Chordata; class Lepidosauria; order Squamata; family Viperidae; genus Protobothrops; species Protobothrops mucrosquamatus. The sequence continues at coordinate 90,089 of NW_015389406.1, forward strand.
TGCTTTATAAAATAAAACCCAGTAGATATTATTATACATATTAAATATCAATTTAACATTCCATTGGGGGAAAATAAAAGAGCTAGCTCCCCAGAGAATTCACACCCTTGATGGATACATCCACAGTTGCCATCAAGGGTACATTTTTGATTGTACAATCAATACTTTCGGGTCTTACTCTTGAAGTAAATGCCAGCACACCTTCCCAACCTTAAAAACCCTCCTCCTGTTTGAAATGTCCCAATCCTCCCCAGGGGATACTTGCCCTAACCACTAGGCCCCATGGCCCTCAGACATTCCAGAAGACATGACAAGGCTGGCTTGGCCTGATGGTTAGTGCTCATCAAGGCTTATAAAGTGATAAAACTCCAGCTGATAGCTGAGAGATAAAACCACAGGAGTCAAGGTCTCCCCCTCTTTTCTCAGCCCCTCCCCTCCAGGACAATGTATCAAAGGGCCTTCAGGCTCCATTATCTTGCTAAATGGGCTGTCAAGTTATCAATTGCTCTTCTCAGGTCCTTGATGGCTCTCCTGGTGGGCTGGTTTCCTGGACTCCTATTTTCTCTTGCCTAGGGGGGCTGCAGCCTCCCCTCCTCCCAGCTCACTTCCAAAAGGATCCATCAGCTCCCCCCAACAATGAGGCATTCACACCTCGGCTGCTTTCTGACAGGGCCTCCTCCCCAAATTTATCTGATTCTAGTTGTAAACAACCTTCATCCTTTGCTTGGGCAGAAATCAAGGTCATGTGATCCTGCAAGGAATCAGACTCTGCTGTACCTATTCAGTGCATTTCGTTATTTTAATTTTTAATGTGAACCGATGTCCCATCAGGGCTGAGAGAGACCGAGTTACAAAAATCAGATCTTGGTTCAGGTGGTCTCAAGCAAGCCAGTCTCTAGGATTAAGCCCACCCATCTGCAAGGAGACCAAGACAGGTTGTTGGGGTTTTTTTGGTAGAAGTGTATAGATTACAACTAGATCGAAATAATATTTGCAACAGCTTCTTGAATGACAAGCAAAATATTTTCAAGAAAACCTCAAGAAAGTCCAATTGCCTTTTGGAAAAAGCACCTTTGGGACAACCATGACCTGGATGATTGAGAATCTCCATAGACCTTAGTGTGTGTTGTGCAAGCCCATTGGTTGTCATTTATTTAGGGTTGTGTATAGTGTGCAAAGCAGGTAACTTGGCTAATTCAGTAAATTAAGGCTGAACCAAACTGAAATGAGCAAACTGTCGAAAATATTATTTGGATCTAGTTGTAATCTACACACCTCTGCTAAATAAAAAGTCTCTTTGCAGAAGCTTTTTGGATGAGAAGTGAAATGTTTTTTAAGGGTGAAAAAAACTCAGAAAGTCCAGTTGCTTTTTGGAAAAGCGCTTTTGGGACAACACACACTAAGCTACAAAAAAGCTACTCCAGATTAATACTAATCAAGGAAATTGTGGAAACTTGTGTGAATGCAGCTGAAGAATATAAAGTAGGGAGAACTGTACTGTGTATTTCACCTTGAGCTGGAAGAAAGGTGGGATGTGGCTCTTAAATAAATATGAAACCCCCCAAAGAGCTCTAGGCATCTCCAGTATTATTATTCAGATTACAAATCTATATTTGCTGCATTATGCAGTTTTATTTACCAACTATTCCAATTGAACAATATTCCAAAATCTGATGCCATTTATGTGTTGAGTTGTGACCCTTCCAGAGTTGCTGGTTGGAATGAATGGACTGTATTTTCATACATAGGAATGCCAGATGGGGAAGGACTGGTTATAGTGGCTTGAGAAAATACCATGTAGTTGTAATATATCTGGCTGAGGAATTCTGGGAGTTGGAGTCTACAATCTTAAACTTAAAAACTGTCTTCCAGTGGTTGAGGGGTTATCACAGAGAAGAAGGAATTGACTTATTCTCCAAAGCACCTGAGGGCAGGGCTAGAAATAAAAAGTGGAAGATTCTTAAACAGAGATCCAACCTAGAACTAAGGAGAAATTTCCTGACAACATGGAACAATTAATCAATGGAAGGGTTTGCCTCCAGAATTTATGGGTATTTCATCACCGGAGATTTTCAAGAAGAGACTGGGCAGCCATTTGTCTGGAATGGTATAGAGTTTCCTGCCTGAGCAGAGGGTTGGACTAGATGACCTCCATGGTTCCTTCCAACTCTACTAGTTTATATTTTAATACCATGCCCCAGGGAGTACACCGAGGAGGCAACAGGTTAAATGCTGGCTTAGAAACCTGGAAACTGAATTCTACTCTCACCTTAGGCATGAAAACTGGTGACTTTGGGTCAGTCACTCTCTCTCTCTCAGTGCAAGTCACCTCACAGGGTTGTTGTGGTGAAAATAGGAAGAGGAAGGAATATTAGGTATGTTCACCACCTTGAATTACTGATAAAGTAATAAAGGTGGGATAAAAAAAAATCTTAAAAATAACAATAGTTAGGAAGGCTGACAACTTCTTATGGTGTGGATTTGAATCAAGTAATAGCAATAAATATTGAATATATCTGGGTGGAAAGTTAATTATGAAAATGATCTTTTTTCATCCCAATCCCAAATTAGCCTGTAAGATTGAAAGAAAAAAAGGTGTGGATATGGGTTTCTCCCCATCTTTTCATTTATTAGCAGATCTTGCCTCAGGCCACAACAACAGACAGCAAAGTCAATGCAGAATCTTATGGCACTAGCTTGAAGAATGACTTGAGTAGGTTTTTTCAACCTCAGCAAGGTTAAAATGTGTGGACTTCAATTCCCAGAATTCCTCAGCCATTTCATCTTAGTGGTTGAGAAATATCCGACTACAGTATTAATGTTTAATCCATGCATGAGATGTGGGGTCCTTTTTTAAAAGGAGTATTATGTAGGTAGGATAAGGTCAAACAAATAATTATAAAATTAGAGATGTGAAAGGGGAGGTGGATTAAAAAAAAAAGGTAAGGGGCATAGCTTGACTTTTCCCCAAGGACTTTATACTTCATGCAGCGTGCTTTAGTCTCCACTAACTCTTGGCCACCCAAGTTCCACTACTACAAAGCCCATCTTATTAGATGATGCCAAGTTCAGAACCCTGTTGGAAAAGTAGTCTGTTGGGGACAATGCCATGGATCCTTCTGTAGGATATTGATCTCCATGAAGATAGATGATGGATGTGGCTCCTGTGTATTTTGAGATAAAATTGTCTACTTTGGTCTTCATTTCATGGCAACATTTTTGACATTTGACATTTTATGCAAAGTCACGGATGACAGTGGAATACAGACACACACACACACCCCTTTTTCTCCCAGTGAAATTAGTTAACAATTTAGAGCAGGAGCGTCCAACCTTGGCAACTTTTAAGACATGTGAATTCAATTTCAAGAATTCCCCAGACAGCCTTGAAGTACACACATTACCAAGCTTGAGAAACACGGCTTTAGTCAATCCTGGTTAGTATAATGTTGGACAGGTGTTTGGATTAGATGACTTCTACTAAGTCACCCTTCAACTCTATGATATGTTGCCTCCAGTTGCCTTAGCTTAGCTAATCAATGTTCTGCAAGCAATGTTATCATGGCTTCGAGGGATGACAATCCCCAAAACAGCTTATACCAGCTTTCTCTAGATTTTAACTTTCCTAATGAGTGCTTTTAGCCGACCGCAAAGAGAGTTCTGAGAGTTGTAGTGAAGCAAGCTGCATCCCATTTTTAGGGTAGGGAAGCCAAAGAGGGGAATGATGGAAGATGTGAAGAGAAGTTGAATTAGTCACCACTTACCATGACCAATGCTATGACAGGTGCAGTGCTATGGCAGAGCAGAAAAAGTGATGCACCCTTGATGTAGCACTGGTTCCACTCCAGCATCAGCTGAATCCAGCACATCTGGGGGGTGCCAATTCAAGAAGGGCTGG
>NW_015389406.1:94352-123449 GCF_001527695.2 Protobothrops mucrosquamatus
ATACCACTTTACAATGCCTTGGTAAGGCCACACTTGGAATACTGCATCCAGTTTTGGTCACCACGATGTAAAAAAGATGTTGAGACTCTAGAAAGAGTACAGAGAAGAGCAACAAAGATGATTAGGGGACTGGAGGCTAAAACATATAAGGAACGGTTGCTGGAATTGGGTATGTCTAGTTTAATGAAGAGAAGGAAGAGGGGGGACATGATAGCAGTATTCCAGTATCTCAGGGGCTGCCACAAAGAAGAGGGAGTCAAACTATTCTCCAAGGCGCCTGAAGGCAGGACGAGAAGCAACGGATGGAAACTAATCAAGGAGAGAAGCAACCTAGAACTAAGGAAAAATTTCCTGACAGAACAATTAACCAGTGCGACAACCTGCCTCTAGAAGCTGTGAATGCTCCAACACTGGAAGTTTTTAAGAAGAGAATGGACAGCCATTTGTCCAAAATAATATAGGGTTTCCTGCCTGAGCAGGGGGTTGGACTAGATGATCTCCAAGGTCCCTTCCAACTTTATTACTACTACTACTACTACTACTACTACTACTACTACTACTACTACTATTATTATTATTATTATTATTATTATTATTATTATTATTATTATTATTATTATTATTATTATTATTATTATTATTATATATTCTCCTTTATTCTTGCCAAGAAAGCCCAAGCTATCTCCATTTCTGCTGTCTTCCCACCATTCAGGGCCCATTCAGTGTGCGTAATTTTTTTTTTGCATATATTTTTGTGGATAGCCTCACTTTTATTGGAAAAGGGATCTACAGTTTTGGAAATAAGCAGGTTTTAGATCATTTTCCTTAATAAATAATTGAACAAGTATAATGTTTTTGACTCATTTATTTAATGGGGGTTTCTTTACCTTGAGGATGTGTGGAGAGCAATTGTATTTTAGCTGGTATTGATGCAGAAATGTTGAACATTCAATAAAAGGAAATCAGACCTTCAACACAATGGCCAGACACCCTCAAAGTTGACCCCAGCCAGAGCATAGAAAAGCTCAAAGAAGTAGAGCAGGATCAGAAGAGGTGGAGAGATCTGGCCCAAAGAATCACCAAGAGTCAAACAGGATGGAATGGATAACGTCACCATCACTGAATATTCAGAAGGGATCACAAACTTTTAAGTGCCATTGGACTAGACTTTCATTAGACAAAACCCAGAAGAAGTGTGAAAGGTAGAAAGTCAGAGATAAAATGGAATGTACTTTAATTCAATCTAATTTACCCCAGTACTGTTCACAATCTCTCTCCCTGTCTTTACTTTATATCATCTTTTGTTTCTTTGTTTTAACCCCACCTCTCTTTCATGAGATCTTATCAGTGCCATCCAGTCAAGATATTTTTGGTCTTCCTCTTTCTTTTAATGCATTCATTTTTCTTTCGTTATCCTGCACTCCATATATCTTCTCTCAGACTAAGCCACCTCAATGTACTTCCTTCATATGGATCCCTCTTGCATTCAGTCCTTGCGGATTTCTTGACCTTCTCTCTCCTTTCTGCACATCAGGCCTATGATGGCGATATGAAAATTTAGAAATGTCTTGACATATGAGTCTCTCTCCTAGAAATAACTAAGGAGGGTTAAAAAAAAAAAAGCAGCCTCCCTAGAAAATGACCGAATTTGTCTGAACATGCCCAGTGTAGGAACAACAATGTTTTGATGGTCAAGAGTCACACTTAACACTTTTAGCCTCTCTCCTCTTTGTCCCATTGTTGGGGAATGACACAAAGTTGGTGAGTCTGGACTGCTCCTTTTCAACATTGGTTTTGGAGAAGAGGTTGAAGTGGGTTAAGTCTAGTTTGGGGCTTACACTCATTTCAACATGGCGGGTTGTCCCAAAGGTGCTTTTCCAGAAGGCAATTGGACTTTGACTTTTTTTTTTCTTGAAAAACCTTTCGTTTCTCATCTAAGAAGCTTCTTCTTGGATGAGAAGTGAAACATTTTCAAGGGGAAAAAAAGGAAGAAAGTCCAGTTGCCCTTTAGAAAAGTACCTTTGGGACAACCATGACCTGGATGATTGTCTCCGTAGACACACGGGTGGGTTCTTAAAATATCAGGAAAAGGCACTACTGAATTTAATTGTCCTATCCTTGAAATTTGGCAGCGCAATTGGAGAGAAATCCAAGGGTCGAGAAAAGGAGAAGGGCACACCCACCCATTTTTTTAAAAAAAATTCAAACAGGGGAAACACTCTGCAGCAGTGTTTCTCAACATTGGCAACCCTAAGATAGGTGGACTTCAACTCCCAGAATCCCCCAGCCAGCATGCACAGCTGCACAAATATTGAGAGACAGTGAAGGATTTTGCTCTGAGCTCTACCTGAGGCTACTTTCTTTAAAAGGTGGGACTGGCATCAGAAGATTGGGACATTTGTCCAGATCTGCAGTGTCTAAAGCAGAGCCGAAGAAAGCAGGCCTTCATAAACCAGCATTAAACACTAAACAGGGATGTGTTCTAAAACACAAATCTGCTATGATGAAGGCATATTGAAGAGCTAGGTCTTAAAGAAGACCTGGCTTTTTTCCCAGGTGTTTGGTGAGTATGAAAGAAAAAAGCCTTCTTGAGTTTTGTAAACTGGTTTCCTTTTTTCTTTCTTTCTTATCCAGTTCTTGCCATCTTTTTAAATTATTTTTGTCCCTTATTGTATTTTTGGAAGACATGTTTTTATTTATGAGTCGCCCCAAGTTGTGGGAAGTCGGGCAGCATATAAATTTAATAAATAAATGGATAGATGAAAGTTGAGTGCCAGATTGTCTTCTCTCCCCAGCATTTCACAGATGAAAATAAGACCATCCTTCTTTCAACTCCAAAGGATCACATGCAAGATGGCTGTTCAAGTTTGTCTAGGCTTCCTATGATGCACTATTGAGGGAGGCTCAAACTCTTGAATGCTTTGGACAATAATTTGCCAAACACCACCACAGTAAGCATTATTTTCCATGTAGAAACATTACAATATTTTAATTACCTGACAAATTGTGCTATGTCATGGGGTTTATTTAACTGCAGTTTGTTGAATAAATTACAATTGTTTGGTTTGGCACAACACGCTAAAGTCTACATTATAGTCTGCAAGCCACAATAGCTAGTTTGGAACATCATGCTAGGGCATTATCTGTTTTGTTTTGGTGTGGCTTAATTATGCTAAGCAAGGATTTCAGGGTAGTTGATAAGATCATTTTGTGGATTCTTCTTAGCTTCCAACTCTTGACTTGTTCTGGAAGAGACAGAAGCTAAAGGTAACTTCAGAAGAAGCTTCTGCAGTCTGCTGAAATGCCACCGTAAGGATATTCAATTCATCCACAAGAAGACAGGATTCCAGTTTTAACATGATGTACAATGCAGCCAATGTGTGATCAGAATTTATCTACACCAGGGGTCTTCAAACTTGGCCCTTTTATGACTTGTGGACTTCAACTCCCAGAATTCCTCAGCCAGCGTGCCTTGCTGAGGAATTCTGAGAGTTGAAGTCCACAAGTCATAAACGGGCCCAGTTTGAAGACCTCTGATCTACACGTTGGCTGCTGAAAAATGGTCTACTGTACTAGAAGGTCCTGTGTCTCAAGAGTTCACACACAAATATTTGTGCACATGTTTCTGAATCAAGAGACATCAAACCCTCATATAAGAGTATGAATGTTTTAAGAGATGGAAAAGAAGTCAACAATAACTTTCTAGTAACTTGTTAACTACATTTATTAAGGTATCTCCTCAGGTCTCCAAAATAATCATTTTAATTTCATATTAATTATATCTTCATTAAGTTAAATTAACCAACATGGTGAAAACATGGAGCTAGAAGTAGAGAGAACCAGATTCTAGTTCCCTTTCAGTCACAAAGCTTCCTGGTTGACTTTGAGCCAGTCATTCTCTTACAATTTAGCCTATCTCAGTGTGGTGGTGGTGTTTTGGGGGAAAATTGGAGGAGGAAACACTAGTATATGTCTTTTACTCTTCTCAGGAAAAGGGGGAATATAAATCTAACATATAAAATAAATAAATTTAGGGGAAATTATCCTTCAAAGATCCCCCAAAATGTCACATTCCTATTAGATGTAACTACTTAGAGTTAAGTTCTATCAGAATCAGCTGTGCTTCTTAGCACAAAAGTATACCTCCACAATTAACCTCCACAGAATTCCTGCCCTTTTATTGTGACCTGCTATTGGGAGCCAGTATTGACTATTCACCTTCTAATCTACACTCTCCCTTGATTGATCTCAATTGCCTTTTATTTCCATATTCTACATAATGATCACTTAATTTAATCACCCAGGGTTGATTAAGGGTGCACTTTTACCCAGAAAATCTCTCCACCCTTCTTAGATTGGCTGATACTTCCATTAGTCTATGGCAGTGGTTCTCAACCTTTTTAATGCCGCGACCCCAACTGGTCGTAAGTCGAGGACTAAACCGGTCGTAAATCGAGGACTTTCCCTGCCCGGGAGCGCCGCGCATGCGTGGTTCTGCCCCCTGCGCCGGCTGAGGTGTAGCTGGCAAGCGGCAGAGACGGAGCAGGCCGACCACCAGCTGGCCCAGCCCAAGGGAGGTAAGGCACCCGCTGGAAAAGGGGAAAAAAATGGCGGACAAAAAAAATGGCAGACAAAAAAATGGCGGACAGCCTTGCTTGGCGACCCCCATGAAATGGTCAATCGACCCCAAATAGGGTCCCGACCCACAGGTTGAGAACCACTGGTCTATGGGTCATCTTTGGTAGATGTATTCCATGACAGAATGCCATACTCAGGAAGACTGCCTTTAATTCCTCTTGTCTGGCACATGACGATTCTTTGGGCTATTATTCACCAGCTTGGATGAGTCAAAGCAGGACTTGATAAACTGAAGAGGGTGACATGGGACAGCAGCTTTTTCCCATCTGCTGCCTCCTCTGCCATTCTAAACCAATTTGGGGCACCCTTCTGGTAGGCACCCCACTTAGCATTCCTGCATTCTCCCTCACTGGGAGGAATAAAACCCCAACCAATATGATAACCATTGATAACCTGCAACAGAAACACATTTTAAATTATTACTATTAGTTCAACTCCGTTCAGTTGCAAATCTGCTAAGCTGTGCTTGGTCTCATCATGCTTTCTTGAGCAAAACCCAATGAGCTAGTATTACACAAAGCCACACGTTAGGCTTTAAAAAAGTAATGGTGCATATCATATACTGGATCTGCGCTGCTCAATTCAAATAAACACAGCATGTCTTCTAGTAGGCATGAATATTTTTGCAGCTTAATTCCAGCCACTCTACACTAACCTAAAATCAAAGGGGAACATCCTTTTTTTTTTTCCCCTGAAGGCAAATTTACATACAAGTGGAGTCAATTTCCAGGTTAAAAAGACCTTTAAAAGCACAAACCAGTGTTTTTCAAACTTGGTAACTTTAAGATGTGTGGACTTCAACTTCCAGAATTCCCCAGCCAGCCAAGCCCATTCATTCATGAAAAGGATATGTGTAAAACGGTGTTTTCTCAACTTTGGCAACAGATGGGTGGACTTCAACTCCCAGAATTCCCCAGCCTGGCCAAGGAACTCTGGGAGTTGAAGTCCACACATCTATTGCTAAGGTTGAGAAACATAGATATATAGAGGATCCAACATTGCCAGGCCTGTCCCCATCTAGAAAAACAGTTATTCCTCATTTGCAAATGAATTTCATTTCCCCTCCACACATGGCTTAGTTCTGTAAGAATGAGGAATAAAAACTCCGAAACAAGTTGTCTGCAACACTGACTGTATGTGGTGTGCACATATCTGCGCACACAATCTAGGTAGACTACTCCAAATTAGAGGACCAGGAAGGAGAAATGGTGAGCCCATTCACAAGACAAGTATAAGACTATAATGATGTTGTTTAAAGTAGCAAACTAGAAGGTCTTGTATAATCCCTTTTCTCTCAGGAAAGAGGATGCAGGGTTTTTTTTTAAGACAGGAAGAAACATGCTAAGGTTTAGAGGATTCCCACTATGACACATGATCACATTGCTTCTCAAAAATAGCCTCATGCTTCTCTAATTTAGAATGGATTTTCTACATTTGCACATTAGCTTGTGGGGTGGAATTCAACTAGAACCTGATACAGGTGTGTATGTTTACACCCGCACACATTGAGATGTTGTAGAGGCCATGCAAAGCCACCCAGCAGTTTTGCATTCCATGCATGCCCTTGTGTATGTTTGCACACATGGAAAAGAGATCTATATGTGACATGTATGCAACCCAGCAGGAGATGAGCCGACTTCATGCCTGAAGTGGGGCAGCTGTGGGGTGGTGGTGCAGCTCCCCTTGTTTGATCAAGGTTCAACGTAATACAAGTTGAAGGGAAGGTGACCAATTGGGCATCAACATGTATAGAATTACAACCTATTTAAACAAACCACTCAAGTGCTATTTAGGCCTTTGCGGATGAAAAATATACTATAATATCTGATCAAAGGGTACCATCTAGGGCAGGGGTCCCCAAGTCCCAGGCTGGGCCACGCAAACTGGGCAAGCATCACATGTGAAGTTCCATTTGCATGAGGGGTGGGCACGTACATCCACCGCTTGTGAAGCTGCACAACCCCGATACTCACATGGAACTATTCCCTCTCCCATCCACCCACTGAGCAGCCAAGCTGAAAAGGTTGGGGACCACTGATCTAGGGTACCTTAAGTGGTATGTTCCTGATGCTTACAAAGTTGGAACAAAGTGAGGCAGGGACCCCAAAGCACATCCGTGGACCTCTCATCAGAAGCTGTTCAAGCAAATGAGAGCTTCTTTCATGGCGATTTCTAGCCGAGAGGAAGGGAATTCAATTTCCCCGGGACCTACACATCCAAAGTATTAATTTGAAACAATCAAAAGGATCATTTCAAGGCAGAAACGTGAATCACTTTTTAAAAAAAAAGTTCTTTCAGTGTTTTGGATTCCTCCAAATCCTTTTAACTTGACCACTGACTTCAGTAGATGAAAAATAATAGGCAAAAACAGCACATCGGCATGCAATGGGAGAGATTAGGTCTATGTGTTGGGGATGGGGTGATATTCAATGAGCATCTTGTTCCACATCCTTTGGGAGTTTGTTTGCAATCCCCCCCAAAAAGAAGCCCTCTGTAGAAACATCTTATTGCTGTTCCTTCTCCTTTCTTTATACAATCCCAAAATCTGTTGCCACAAAGAAATCCACCAATGAAAAACCATCAAAGTAGAGAAGACTAGTGCAGGGGTAGGCAACCTCGGCTCTTTTATGACTCATGGACTTCAACTCATGGAATTCTGGGAGTTGAAGTCCATGAGTCATAAAAGAGCTGAGGATGCCTACCCCTGGACTAGTGTGATCTCTTGGTCTCGTGATCAATGACTCCAACATCTAGGACAAATCAGGTCCTTCAGAGGAAGCCATAAACAAACAAGATTTGGATGGCTAAGTATGTTATTATATACAGTGCATGATATCCAATCCAGTCCACACAGGGCAACTGCCATCAAACTCTGTGATTGTCAGATAGTTGAAGAGGAGAAAAGGAATAAGGAAGGAAAAACAACATAGTTTTCAGCTGGTTAAGGGTGGGTGGAGAGTACACCAAGAATGGTGAATCTCTCTTAGACCTTGCTTCTTGTATGTTTTGGCCACTGGGTTGCAGTGGAATATTTTTGCATTTTTCGTTGCTTAGGTCTCTTAATTAAAACAACAGCGTGGTTTTATAAATACACACATAAATAAAAACTACCAGGTCCCTGGCCCCAGTTTTGCTGAACTTGCAAACTAAAACTCATCTAAAAGGATTGGTGGTGTAAGAGATGATCAGGCTGAGCCTGATGGAAGGGTCAAACCATGATAAATCATGAGACCACCAGAGATCTAAGTCCAGCCCACCTTGAATTCCTTTCTTAATTCCCGCACATTCCCTTAATGGTCACTTGGCCAGATTCTTGTAGAGAGCTAAGCTTGCAAAGAATCTTTATACTCATTTGAACTGCATGAAATCTCCTGAGCTCTCCGGTGTCTGACAAGTGGTCTTAAATAGAAGTATGCTTTTTTTTTCCCATTTAAAATGATATCCATCCAGCAACATCACCCAGATGACTTATGCAGTTGGGGTGCGACAAGGGCTGTTCCAAGCATGGAGCAAAACGAGGCAGGAGACTTAAGTTATCATCATGAAAATGTAGCAAATTATATATCGTCGCTATGGTTAATATTATTACCGAGGAGAGCTGTTTTGTGGGATTTTCTGCCTCTGGTGACACAACAAATTGACTAGCTTGTATATTATATACTGTATGTATATATATATATCGTCCAGGAAAGAGTGGACACCACTGATGGGCAAAATGCTTTGGGCCAATCTTAGACATCTTAGCGTGCCTAGGAATTCTCTTTTTGTACATGACAAATGAAGTCTTCTGCTTCTTAGATCTCCACAGCTAGACTGGATACAATAAACCCTTCCAGTTCAAGAGTTGATGGCATCAGGAGAGCTTGAATCAAGGTCTCCAAATGATAGTAGGAATTCTCAGGATAAAAGTTCACTGTCAGAAGACCTTCAACTGAAGCAAAGCTATGATAGAAAAATTCTCCTAAAAGCCTGAAAGCATTCCTGTAGTATTAGCATAAGAGGATAGAGGAATACGTGGGACGGATATGATCTTCCTTCAAAGGAAGAGGATGAAGAAACGGCACCACGGGGGTGTTGGCCAGTTTGAATCTTCCCTACATGGATCCAGAAGATGGCAAGATAGATGATGGAAGGGAGAAAAATAGGAGAGGGGTAATTAGGGGGGACATTGGTGGAGGGCGGAGGTGTCGAAGAGAGGGTTGTGGATCTCCATTTCTCCACTCTGGAATGAGAAGAAGACAGAAAATTAGTCAAAGCATTCTTTTAGAAGGGCGACAATGCAAGACTTATTGTCTACTGTACTGCCATGTCCATCAGTGGATAGGGCAGGAGTAGGCAATCTTGGCTCTTTTATGATTTGTGGACTTCAACTCCCAGAATTCCTCAGCCAGGCATGCTGGCTGAGGAATTCTGGGAGTTGAAGTCCACAAGTCATAAAAGAGCCAAGGTTGCCTACCCCTGGGATAGGGAAACTACAAGGTAGTCCTCAACTTACAACAGTTTTGCTCTAGCAGATTCCAAAATTGTGTAGATGATCTGATCGTGCTGTTCGAGGGTTGGGTCAGAAAGCTTAAGCGTTGGGCTGGCCATTTAACCAGGTTATAGATAAGGGTGTCAATAAGTCTGAAGGGGAGAGAGACAGAGAAGTTCCCTGCGGATGGGCTCCTGCACGAGCCCAAAAAGCTTGTAAGACTAAATCTGTGGTCCCACTGATCCACCCAGATTGGATCCTGCAATCTTATCCTGGGCATTTTTGTCATCACTTTGGAACTCTCCAGGTAGAAATTGATTAGGCCACTGGTGGGAAACCTATGGCACGCGTGCCAGAGGCAGCACAGCTGAGCCCAAAATTTCTGTTCCTAAGATAATTGTTAAGTGAGTTTTGCCCCACTTTACGACCTTTCTTGCCACAGTTGTTAAGTGAATCACTGCAGTTGTTAAATTAGTAACACGGTTGTTAAGTGAATCTAGCATCGCCATTGACTTTGCTTGTCAGAAGCTTGTAAAAGTTGACCTTTTAAAATAAACATGACCCCAGAATACGGCAACCGTCATAAATATAAGCCAGTCGCCAAGCATCCAAATTTTGATCAAGGGACAGTGGGATGCTGTAACGGTCGTGAGGGTGAAAAGCGGTCATAAGTCACTCTTTTCGGTGCTGTCGTAACTTTGAATGGTCACTAAACGAACAGCTGTAAGTCAAGGACTACCTGTAATCCATTTTACCATATAACCTGAGACTCCACAACTTGTGATACATAAGCAAAATATCTCCAGCCCCTTTTCTCCATCCCCTGGGGCCATCCACTGTTCAACTATTGCAACTGATGGCAAACTGTCCAGTTATGATGGCTTTTCTCCCTTATTTCAAAAGTAAGCAAAATAAATAAATAAATAAGTGTGATTTAATGCTTCTATTTTACTGAAAGGGAAAGGAAAAATACTGAAAGGGAATTAAACATTGTGTTGTCACTGCTTTTACATGACAATGCTTCCTGCCACCCCTAAGGCTTAAAAATATTTTTACCAAGGGCAGGCCACACCTACAGAAAGGTTGTCCTTCCATAAATATTAATTGTTTTAGTATATTCAATCAATTCCTCTAGAACCAGGAGCTTTCCTTGGGTATAGCCATCTACTATTACCGTACAATGCTTAACAGGCGAAGGATCTTTAATAGCAAATACTTTTTCCTGCTTTTTTCTTCTGTATGCTCTGTATGCTTAGATCAGGGGTCTTCAAACTTGGCCCTTTTATGACTTGTGGACTTCAATTCCCAGAATTCCTCAGCCAGCCATGAAGTCCACAAGTCATAAAAGGGCCAAGTTTGAAGACCCCTGGCTTAGATTTAACTCATGATGTTTTTGTGTTCCTGACTATCTTGTCTGCTGTAAATATAAATATAAAATAGTTTTATTTGTATAAAACTACAAGTTCGTGTTAGTGTCTCAGAGTTCATTTGGACACTTGCTGCACAATTCCATGAGAGAATATTTATCAGCAAAAATAGGCCGAGGAAGGGTGGACGAATGATGGTTTGTAGCCTTATAACTAGGACAGTTTCTTGGCTGTGCCTAAGGGTATGGGTTGGGGGTAGGGGGAGCTGGGGATTGGAGAGGGTTAAGAGATCAATGCAAAATACATATCCCAACAATCTCAAAAGGACTACGATAAAGTTAACACATTACTAACATTTTTTTCTAAGAAAAATTCACTCAGTATAATTATTCTTTTGAAAATCAACCTAGTGGCCTTTGTGCCTGTTGGATATAAGGCCTCCAGAGCAGTTTAAAACATAAAATTAAAATAATACCAATCAATTGCATGACTGGTAGTCTGAGAAGCATATTTACTGCTTATTGAGCAACTTAGCTAAGAACCGTTTGCAAAGTTGTGTCTCGACTCCAGCTGTTATTATTTAGCAGCACACCTGGGGCTTTGTTGTTACCTCTTGCTATCTTACTCCTCATAGGAAGCGAAACATGCCTGGAAGGATTTTCTGACCAAACCCTTCAGAAATGCAGAGCGCCCAGGAGACACAACCTGACTCACTCACTAATACATTTTAAGAACTCATGGAAAGCTTGGGATTAGCAGGGCAATCAACCACTAACCAAAATGTCCACTTGTGAAACTAAAAAAAATTTTTTTTGTTGATCTTTCTTAAAATGAAAGTGGACATTTCAAACAGCTTGGCAGAAGCTTGCTCGGGTAGACTATTGATTATCATGCGATGATTTCATGTCGGTCATAGGACTGTAATATTTTTCTTGCCTGGAAGGTGGGATTTTCTAAGGTATTAAGATAACCTGGTGTGCATTTTGACTTTGGACAGGTTATTTGCCTCCAGCAGCAAGAGGTTTTTCAGATGGGACATCCCACAGCCCTTTGGAAGCCATCTTTGTTGTTCAGCACGGACTGAATGTACATATACATGAGAGCCAGATTGGTCCAGTGCAGGGGTCTTCAAACTTGGCCCTTTTATGACTTGTGGACTTCAACTCCCAGAATTCTTCAGCCAGGCACACTGGCTGAGGAATTCTGGGAGTTGAAGTCCACAAGTCATAAAAGGGCCAAGTTTGAAGACCCCTGATCTATTGGTTAAGGATCCAGGGTAGAAAGCAGAAGATCGTGAATTCAAGACCCGACTTAGAACCTGCTGGATGACCTTGGGGCAGTGACTCTCTCAGCCCAACCACCTCACGGGATTGTTGTTGTGGGGAAAACAGGAAGAGGGAAGTGTGTTGGATACATTCACCACCTTGTTGTTCTGTTGCTAAGTAGTGTTCAGCTCTTTGTGACGCCATGGACCATAGCACACCAGGCCCCCTGTCCTCCATTGTCTTCCTTAGTCTGCCAAAATTCATGTTCATTGCATCAATGACACTATCTAACCATCTCATCCTCTGCCGTCCCCTTCTCCTTTTTTGCCTTCAGTCTTTCCCAACATCTGGGTCTTTTCCAATGTATCCTCTCTTCTCATTAGGTGGCCAAAGTATTTGACTCAACTCACCGCCTTGAGTTATTTGTAAAAATAATAAAGGCAGGATACAAATACTTAGACACATAGATACATGAATACATACATACATACATGCATACATCATACATACATACCGGGGCCAATCCAGGACATTCATATACAGTGTAATCGCCACTTTCACTCTCTGATTCTGTAGGGATCTGCTCCGTTGCTTTGGGAGATTGTCTCCTGGGGAGCAGAAAAAGAAGATAAAGTGATTGGATGTTAAAGAGGTAGAATCAAATGACCTGAGTTCCTCTTCTGTTAGCCTCCCCAGGTAGAAGAGACTAAGAAGTCAATTCCACAGGAAGACTAAAACTGCTTTTATCGAGATCAGCCACAATTACAGAATCTTGCAAGTCTGATTGGGTTGAACCTCCTCCTGCTTTTTATACTCCAGTGAATTAGTGTGTGTGTGTGTGTGTGTGTTTAAGCTGCTTCCAAATGTTGTCTTATTGTTCTGGACTTAAACATGTTTCAGCTCCTGCCTATCTGCCAGCCCTCCCAGTCAACCAGACAGGAAACATTAGATGAGCAAAGTCTACCTTATTGTAAGGCTACATTAACAGGATCTTGCAAGTCTGAAAGTACAAACTTCTCACTGACAATTTTAACGGCTTGATCCACTAGACCAGGGGCGTCAAACTGCCAGCCCACAGGCCGGACACGTCATCGGGAAACCATGCCCACCCCTTTGCCAGCAATGGCGAAAAAGCTCTGATACGTTGCGCGTGACATCACGTGACGTCGCGAGTTTGACATGTCTGCACTAGACGCAGGGGTAGGCAACCTTGGCTCTTTTATGACTCGTGGACTTCAACTCCCAGATTTCCTGAGCCAGCATGACTCAGCTTGGAAACCTCTCCCTTTCCCCTCAGCATGGCTGGCTCAGGAATTCTGGGAGTTGAAGTCCACGAGTCATGAAAGAGCCAAGGTTGCCCACCCCTGCACTAGAGTGTTTCTTTGCTAAGTTTCTTTCTCTGTTAAGCCACTGGGGGCTCCTCCCTCCCTTATCTGATTGTTTTCTAAGCAGAATCTCTTCCCCTTGGTCTCCGATGTCATCCACACTTTCTATTACAATATTTCAGTTAAGGTCATCTTCCTTATTGTCCACAAGGCTGCTTGCTCAAATCTCCACCCTGCCTTAACTGGAATCAGAATCCCCCAGTTCCATCATCTCCAGATAGCAGGGAAATATAGAGGAATGCAAGTGTGGGAGGCACTAACAAATTAGATTACTTAGCCTCAATCTCCCAAAACATACTACAGGTAGTCCTCGATTTACAACAGTTCATTGAGTGACCGTTTGAAGTTACCACGGCACTGAAAAAAGTGACTTATGACAATTTTTCACCCTTACAACCATTGCAGCATCCCCATGGTCAGGTGATCAAAATTCGGGCACCTGGCAACTGAGTCATATTTATGACAGTTGCATGTCTCAGGGTCATGTGATCAGCTTTTGACAAGCAAAGTCAATGCGGAAACCAGATTCAATTAACAACCGTGTTACCAACTTAATAACTGAAGTGATTCATTTAGCAACTGTGGAAAGAAAGGTTGTAAAAAGGGGTAAAACTTATTTTAACAAATGCCTCACATAGCAACATCCATTTTGGGCTCAATTGTGGTCATAAGTCGAGGACTACTTGCATATGTGTCTGGCCCTGTATGCACGAGAGAAGGAGCTGATTCAAATAAAATAACTTTTTATATAAATACTGATTGGGAAGCAGTATAAGATAACAAAGAAGCTCCTACTAAGAATATGTCGTTTCAGGTTTTTTGAAATCTCTGTTCTAATTTATGCTGGTTTTAATTTTTTCAGTTTCTTAAACATATAAAATCTTAAACAAATGTCTACATTTTACATCATGTGATTAAGTATAGTATATGAGACAAATGCTATTCTAGGTCATGAACAGCTAATGATAACAGGATAAGAGGGAACATATTGTATGTGACAAGGCGAAGATCACCCTTGAGAGTTTTTAATATCTTATTTTTGATGTGCGTGAAGGTTTGTGTGCGATGGAGTGTGCACCCTTGTCAGGCACACTTGTAATATTTTCCCACCTATGGCTTGAGAGTCGCCTTGGACAGGGAGATGGGCAGCATATAAATTTAATAATTTAATAAACAAATAAATCCTATCACAAGCAATGGATTCTTCCTAAAGATAAGTGTCTAATAAGTAATCAAGAGTTTGTCTGCTCAGGGCTTCCGGTTCCGGTTTGCGGCGGTGCGGTCGAGTGAAGGGCGTCGTCCCTTTGCTGATCGAGTTTCCCCTGCTGGTAGACCCCTTAGAGGGTCGAAAAGACACTCTGGAGGAGCGTCTACCATTGAGGAGGCTTCTCGGATAGTTGCAGAGGAGTGGCGGCATCCTCTGTGCACCGAGTATCTCCTTTGGGCCGACAGGGTAAAGATCGGCCAGTAAAATGGCCGATCATTTAGCTGCGCCAACCGTAAGCCATAAGATCATCTAAGCAAGCAGACCCACCGTGGAAGATACGGTGTTAGAAATGTTCTAATGAGATTTCAATAATTTAAATAGAGAGCGTTGGTTTTGATCTAAGCATTTAATTTATATATAGTGATATATTAATGAATGAATTGGCTATAGGACTGTACTAATTTGATTATTATATTGATATTGAGTGGTTGAAAGTTTTTATTGATTAAGGAAGTTTATACTTAGATATATTAATGAATAAATTTATTTGAATTTAATTGATTATAATATTCTACATAGATAGAGAGGGAAGTTTTAAGAAATATTGTGTGAATTGTATACATATAATGTTATTGTTCTTTTTTTGTAATTGACCACCATATCTCCACGCTGGTTCTTAAGCTTCTGTTGGTGTAAAATGGAAAAATAATAAAAATTGTTTTTATATATATATATAAAAGAGTTTGTCTGCTCAGCATGGAAGATCAGTTTCCCAGCTCTGGAAACAAATCTTTCAGTGATGTCCCCAACCCAGAGATCTTTTCTCTTTAGGCAAGAGAGGTGAAAGTTCTGCTCTCCTGTGTCCTCTCCCAAGGATTTTTTAATAACAACAATAATAATAATAATAATAGAATTGGAAGGGACGTGGGAGGTCTTCTAGTCCAACCCTCTGCTCGAGCAAGAAACCCTACACCATTTCAGACAAATGGCTGTCCAGTCTCTTCTTAAAAACTTCCAGTATTGGAACATTCACCACTTCTGGAGGCAGGTTGTTCCACTGGTTAATTGTTCTAACTATCAGGAAATTTATCCTTAGTTCTAGGTTGCTTCTCTCCTTGATTAGTTTCCATCCGTTGCTTCTTGTCCTGCCTTCTGGTGCTTTGGATAATGGCTTGACTCCCTCTCTTAGCTCTTTATCTTTGTGGCAGCCCCTGAGATATTGGAACACTGCTATCATGTCCCCCCTCGTCCTTCTCTTCATTAAACTAGACATACCCAATTCCAGCAACCGTTCCTTATATGTTTTAGCCTCCAGTCCCTTAATCATCTTTGTTGCTCTTCTCTGCACTCTTTCTAGAGCCTCAACATCTTTTCTACATCGTGGTGACCAAAACTGGATGCAGTATTCCAAGTGTGGCCTTACCAAGGCATTGTAAAGTGGTATTAATACTTCATGTGATCTTGATTCTATCCCTTTGTTAATGCAGCCTAGCACTGTGTTGGCCTTTTTGGCAGCTGCAACACGTGGCTGGCTCATATTTAGGTGATTGTCCACTAGGACTCCGAGATCCCTCTCACGGCCTTTTCCAGTTCTGGGACTTGCTCCGTTCTCACAGCTCTTCCATTCCCTCCCACCTCCAGGGAAAGTTCTAGAGAAGGACACTTACTCCTCACCAGCAAGAAGTTTCTTTCGATGCTGATAGTGGTGAACTTGACAAGACTGTGCTAGCCTGGAATCCATATACTGAGAAAGATGAACAGAAAATGATTAAGGAGAGCCTTATGAGATCAGGAAAATCATTTAGTCAAGCATCCTCCACCAACCCAATGTCTCTTGAAAGCCCATTAGCAAGACAGTTGTGATGGAATGGTATCCAAATTCCCAGAAGGGAGGGAGTGCATTCCAGAATAGCAAGGGACAATGCAGCTTAAATACTGTAGCTTGTGTGGGAGAAAAAGGGTGAAAACAGCTCCTCCCTAATGGTACCCAGAGTTATGTCTTGGGGTACAAGTAGCCTGCTTTGGTTTGGCAAGATTTCTCTCTATAGGCAAGGAACAATAAAGAAAAATGCTTAGAAAATTCTCAATATATCTGTCTTAATTTTTTTTTGGAGCCTGACATCAAACTTACCAAACCAGCTTTATTTCTCCGCAGGCAATAATGCCAGTTCAATCTAACCCTGATTCCTGGGACTTCATCTAGCTGTCATCATGACTACTAGGCTTTAATAACAACCACCTCTTCCTCTTCCTCCTTCCTTCTGTCAAATTCATCTTCATACCCATTCCATTGAACACAATCTATTAAGCCTCATTTGGTTGAGTTCATACAATATGCTGTGAACTATGATTTCCAAGCCATAATGGCTGGCTTCGCACAACATGCTGTCAAAACATGCTACAGTTTCACATGTCCTATAAGCAAGGCCTTCATCTTCCATTAACAAATTCCATTTTGCAAAGCCAACTTACTGCACTGGGTTGATGGTATCGGTACTGGTTCCCTCGAGTAGCTGTGTATGCCATCTTTTGAGCCAAACGTACTTCTTTCTGAAGCCTGCAAATTAATCATAGATATTTTGAGTGAAATACAAAAAACCCCAAAAACTCCACGTATGAATAACTCCAACGCATGGTTCTCATTTTCCTGATTCATAAATCATTAAATCTGCAGTCGAGTTCACCCACCCTCAGCAATGGGAAAAACAAGGAACAAAGGAATTTACTGAGCACGGAAAGAGTTTCTTCCATCTCAAACATGAGAATAGTGCTAATTATAATGGAGAAACAACATATGGAAAAGGGGACAATCAGATTCATACCTGTACCAACAAATGGCTGCAACCACCAATCCAGAGACTCCTGTCACCGTGCACATGACCACAAGCGCTGAAAGAAACACAATTAACTCTGAGTGTTGGACCCACAAGTATATGGAAACATTGCTTAGCTAGCTGTGCAAACGCACACATCTCACCATTCAGCTCTCCCAAGGTCTCTTCCTCATTCTTGCCCCCTCTTTTCTGATCCCTTAAAGAAGACTAAACTAATGCCAAGAAGTAATGCTTCTCGCACCTGTTGACCATGAAGTCATCAAAGTGCTGGAAAGCTTCTGCCTTCAGAATCAACCATCAACAGTAAAGGAACAAGCAGTCAAGAATTACGCTATAGGCTAGCACTGGGTAGAGCATGATATTCAAATGTCATGAGGTGTCTATACCTACAAAGATAAATAAACCATGGCATTAACAGAATAACTGAGTTGGAAGGGATCTGGGAGGTCTTCTAGTCCAACCCTCTGCTCAGGCAGGAAACCCTATACCATTTCAGACAAATGCTTGTCCAATCTCTTCTTAAAAACCTCCAGTGTTCTCTCCATTATTTTCCATCCATTGCTTCTTCTTCTCCCTTCAGGTGCCTTGGAGAATAGGGTGACCCCCTCTTCTCCGTAGTAGTCCTTTGTATTCCCTTGTGATACTTTATAGAAATGAAAGTTGGATTTTGAAGAAGCAGGATAGAAAGACTATGGACTCTTCTGAATTTTGGTACTGAAGAAAAACTAGACTCAAATTATTCTACTTTGGACACATGATGTATTCTCTTTAGAGATGACTCTGATGCTATGAAAGATAGAAGGAAAGGAAAGATCCTGCAAAGGGATAGATTCAGCTACAGTGACGATGGAAGCACATTGGAAAACCAAGTTAGGGATAAATTGTCATGGAGAAAATCTATCCATTTGGTCAATAAAAGTTGACAACAATCAGTCAGTCAATGTCAGGCACAAAGAATCAGGACCACCTGTTAACATCTAGTTAAGTTGATTTATTGCTCATGCCTATATATAAGAATCTAGTCCAGGGGTCTTCAAACGTGGTCCTTTTATGACTTGTGGATTTCAACTCCCAGAATTCCTCAGCCAGCGTGCCTGGCTGAGGAATTCTGGGAGTTGAAGTCCACAAGTCATAAAACGGCCACGTTTGAAGACCCCTGATCTAGTCAACTAATGATCAGCACTAAATTGGTGCTAGTTAAGAGTTAACAGAATTCAAGAGGGGTTGAACTTAGACTGCTTATGGGAATGTAGTGACTCTAGGCTGATTACTCTCTTGACTCCACCCCCAGACTCTGCGAGTCCTTCTCCTATGGTCAATCAATTGGTCTACTCACTAAGAGTCACAGCTTTATTCATGCTAGTAACTGGAGGACGGGACCTCTGCTTGAAATCCACTCTCACTCTCCTTGGTGGTGTAGTGGCTGAAATTGGAGTGATTTCATATGACTGAGAGGAAACTGGAGACGTGTTCCCGGAAGAAGAGACACTTGTTGAATGAGAAGTTGGGAAGTCAGTCTGAGAGCTGGATGGTTCAAATACCTCAGTAATGCCTGTAAAAACAAAATGCATTAATTTTAGACAATGCCTGCTTTCTTTAGTATCAGATCCAGCAAATTTCTTTAAGGGACAAGTCTTCGTAATGGTTTCATTAATCTAACAGCAGAGCTAAGCCTAAAATTTGGCAATAAGCCATTCTAAACATTTTTGGAAATATGGTCTAGTAAGCAATGTTACTCAGATGTGATAAGGAACTGACAACATGTGTAACATTCTGTCTTTTAATCTATGAGCTAATTTTTACTCTATGTGAGAAAAATAATAAAAATAATACACATCCCAATCCATTCAGTTGTTCTCTTCCTGATACACAATACCTTTCCATTCCTATTCTGCTGTTATCTATCTATCTATCTATCTATCTATCTATCTATCTATCTATCTATCTATCTATCTATCTATCTATCTATCTATCTATCTATCATCTATCTATCCAGTGCTTTTTTTTGGGGGGGGGGAAAGGTGCCGGAACTCACACATGTCATACAACCCGCCTTGCCTACCCTACAAAGTTCCATCCAAAAAAGGTGCCGGAACTCCGTTCTGGGCGTTCTATGACAAAAAAGCCCTCTATCTATCTATCTATCTATCTATCTATCTATCTATCTATCTATCTATCTATCTATCTATCTATCTATCTATCTATCTATCTATCTATCTATCTATCTATCTATCTATCTATCTATCTATCTATCTATCTATCTATCTACCTACCTACCTACCTACCTACCTACCTATCTAAACTGGAAGAACTGAAAGCCACTTCCTTCAAGATTGTTTATGAAAACTTTCCAGTACCGTTTCCTGTGGGTTTGGAACAGGATTTCTCAACCTTGGCAACTTTAAGATGGGTGGACTTCAATTCCCAGAATTCCCCAGCCAGCCATCCTGGCTGGAGAATTCTGGGAGTTGAAGTCCACTCATTTTAAAGTCACCAAGTTTGAGAAACATTGCTCTGGAAAATGCTGTGCCTTTTGATCAGGGAAAATGTAAATCCTTGCCTATAGCTCATGTGCTTTTTCCCTCTTCCTTATTTTCCCTGCCTTTTATCTTCTTTCTGCCGATTAATTGTTATTATTATTATTTACATTAGTTGATGTTTAATCAATAAGCCTAAGGAATACTGAACTGAGCGGGGTGTGTGCTTGCTCTCATCTGGACACAGGGAATGACTGGGAGAATGCTGGATGCAGTTTGAACTGGAAATGATCTCATTTTCCAACACAGCTAAGAGATAAAAATAGATAGTGGATAAAATCATAATGCATATTCAATCTTTCCCAGGCAGTACAAATATCAGAGAGACGGGGAAATAAAAAGAAAATACAGAGTGAAGTGCTTTGGGTCAAAATGTATTGGAACAGTAGAGATTGCCAAGTAGTTTGAGGTGTGGAGTGAAGCACAACCCAGCATTAAGCTCTCCAAATTTGATGCCAACGTTTCCATGACAGTGACCATCACAAGATGCCACATGAACCAACAATCTCTTCAGTCATGAATCATTCCAAGGCACGGCATTATTATGCAAATACTAAACGGACATCATCATCATCATCATCATAATAGTAGTAGTAGTAGTAGTAGTAGTAGTAGTAGTAGTAGTAGTAGTAGTAATAATAATAATAAGTTGGAAGGGACCTTGGAGGTCATCTAGTCCAACCCCCTGCTCAGGCAGGAAACCCTATACCATTTCGGACAAATGGCTGTCCAGTCTCTTCTTAAAAACTTCCAGTGTTGGAGCATTTACCGCTTCTGGAGGCAGGTTGTTCCATTGGTTAATTGTTCTAACTGTCAGGAAGTTTCTCCTTAGTTCTAAGTTGTTTCTCTCCTTGAGCAGTTTCCATCCGTTGCTTCTTGTCTTGCCTTCAGGCACTTTGGAGAATAGCTTGACTCCCTCTTCTTTGTGGCAGCCCCTGAGATATTGGAACACTGCTATCATGTCCCCCCTCGTCCTTCTCTTCGTTAAACTAGACATAACCAATTCCAGCAACCGTTCCTTGTATGTTTTAGCCTCCAGTCCCCTAATCATCTTTGTTGCTTAGAAATGAATGCAAAGCTGAATTTAATCTTATATGGGTAGTCCTCAGCCCATGACTACAATTGAGTCCAAATTTTCCGTTACTAAGCAAGACAGTTGTTAAGTGACTTTTGCCCCTTTCCTGCCACAGTTGTTAAGTAAATCACTGGAGTTGTTAAGTTAGTAACACGGTTGTTAAGTGAATCTGGCTTCCCCATTGACTTTCCTTGGTGGAAGCTGGCTGGGAAGGTTGCAAATGCTGATCACACGACCCCGGGACACTGCAACTGTCATAAATACATGCCGGTTGCCAAGCGTGTGAATTTTGATCACATGACCATGGGGAAGCTGCAACAGTCGTAAGTATGAAAAACAATCGTAAGTCACTTTTTCTAGTACCAGTGTAACTTCAACTGGTCACTAAAGGAATGGTTGTAAGGGAAGAACTACCTGTATACAGTCACTTGCCCTGCCAGTGTTAGAGTGTATCTGTGTGTGTGATTTCCTCCTTGATAGTTCTTTAATTAAGCTGCTTGATTGTTTGATGATGGACCCCTTATGTTGATTCCTTGCATTAGATAGGAAAATAGTACAACATCTGAAAGCACCCCAAGTAATTTGTTCCCTTTTGGGGAAAGAGAAAGAGTTGGTGAGTTCACATACCAGGTACGGTGGTCTCCATCGTGGACAACTGCAATGTCTTTTCATGCTTAGCCAGAAGGTAACGCAAAAGACCTGGCAAATCTTTAGGTCTCTTCTGAGTGTTGAGTTTGCTTTCTGAAAGAGAGGAAATGGAGAGGGAAAGCCCAGCCAGTAAACACAAACACATACACACAAATATTGGCAGGGCAAAGTATTTAATGTTTTACATTCAATATCATATTGATGTTGATGTTGAGACTGTGGAAAGAGTGCAAAGAAGACCAATTAAGATGATTAGAAGGCAGGAGGCTAAAACTTATGAAGAACGGTTGCAGGAATTGGGTATATCTAGTCTAGTGAAAAGAAGGACTAAGGGTGACATGATAGCAGTCTTCCAATATTTGAGGGGTTGCCACAAAGAAGAGGGGGGGGTGTCAAATTATTCTCCAAAGCACCTGAAGGCAGGACAAGAAACAATAGATGGAAACTAATCAAGGAGAGAAGCAACCTAGAACTAAGGAGAAACTTCCTAACTGAGAACAATTAACCAACGGAACAACTTGTCTCAGAAGTTGTGGATGCTCCATCACTGGAGGTTTTTAAGAATAGACTGGACAACCATTTGTCTGAAACGGTATAGGGTCTCCTGCTTTGAGCAGTGGGTTGGACTAGAAGACCTCCAAGGTCCCTTCCAACTCTGATGATGATGACCAAGACTCTTAATCAAGCCAATTGCTATCCTACTGCACTTGTTTGAGACATCATGTTTTGCAGAGGAAATTAAGTAATAAAATCAGATCTCTGCTCAGTTGAATGTGCAGTCAAGATGTCAAGAGGAAGCGACGAGAGGAGCAAAATTGGCTAGAAGATGCGAGAGTCACAAGAGAAAGTTACAGGGGAAGGAGTCATCCTGTGCAGGGAATTCCCTTACAAGATGGCCTTGACTTACAATCATAATTTAGCCTGGCAATTGAATAGTGAAGGATGTAAAGACGCTCATCATGTGACCAGACCCAATTTTACAAATTTTTTTGCAAGGGTTAATAATAATAATAATAATAATAATAATAATAATAATAATAATAATAATAATAATAATAATAGTAAAATTGGAAGGGACCTTGAAGGTCATCTAGTCCAACCCCCTGCTCAGGCAGGAAACCCTATACCATTTCGGACAAATGACTGTCCAGTCTCTTCTTAAAAACCTCCAGCGTTGGAGCATTCACTGCTTCTGGAGGCAGGTTGTTCCACTGGTTAATTGTTCTAACTGTCAGGAAATTTCTCCTTAGTTCTAGATTGCTTCTCTCCTTGATTAGTTTCCACCCATCGCTTCTTGTCTTGCCTTCAGGCGCTTTGGAGAATAGCTTGACTCCCTCTTCTTTGTGGCAGCCCCTGAGATATTGGAACACGGCTATCATGTCCCCCCTCGTCCTTCTCTTCGTTAAACAAGACATACCCAATTCCAGCAGCCGTTCCTTATATGTTTTAGCCTCCAGTCCCCTGATCATCTTTGTTGCTCTTCTCTGTACTCTTTCTAGAGTCTCAACATCTTTTTTACATCAAACCCATTGTTTGCTATGGGGCGTTTTTTTGCAAGAAACTAGATGTGGATGTTGGCTTCCAGAAAAGCCATTGTAAATTGCACTCACATAACCGTGGGGCACTGCAAGCAGCCGTAAATGAGGGCCGGTTTCCAAGTGCTCAAAATGCAGTCACATGACCATGGGATGGGAGGGTTCAGAGCTTCAAAACCATGTCATAAATAGCTTTTGGAGGAGTTCATCTTGAACAATCACTAGGTGACCAATTATAAGTCGAGGACTACCTCTATATTGTGGCTGGAAATTCTGGAATTTTATTTGACCTGTGGCAAATCATTGTCTGGCTAAACACAGGGAAGCAAAGGCGATAGTTTCACTGGGATGTTGTGTCCCTTTAAATCAGGGGGTCTCCTAACTTGGCAACTTCAAGATGCATGGACTTCAACTTCCAGAATCCTTCAGTCAGCCATGCTAGCTTGGGAATTCTGGGAGCTGAAGTCCACAAAATCTTAAAGTCATTAAGTTTGGAGACCCCTGCTTTAAATGACAGATTTATATATACTGCAGGGTCCTAATATTCTCCTTTATTTTATATATTCTGTATTGGGCAGAAGGAATAACCATGAGGAACAGGAGGAAAAGCTGCAGTCAAGATAATTGTCAGATAAAAGAATCTGAGTCTGGTGCAGAATTATAATTTGAGAAAGCTTCTCTGACAAAATCCTCCCTAGTTCTCCTGTAAGGGGGGAGGCGGGGGGGAAATGTATTCAGACTTGGATTGTATTATTTAACTTTATAATAAAAGTAATATTAGCATTCATAAATTTCCTATTCTGGTCTACCTTGAAGGGCTGGCATCATGCACCTAAATCAAGATGTAGCTGTTTCTTATCAGAAATTTTAGTTATAAAAATCAGAGTGGAAGTCAAGTGGAACGTGATGAAATTCAAGTATTCAAAAAAACCCCACAAAAATCTAACTACTCGTCCTTTTCTCAGCACTTAACTCTCCCCAAGAGCCTTCTTTTATGAGCTGGTGGAATTAAAATTGCCCGTTTTATGATGATGGTGATGAGTTATGACAAGCAATATAAAAACACTTCAGAAAAATAAAGAGGTATGTCAGCACCTCTTCCTCCGCCACAAAACAGCCCCATAATTCCTTTTTATTGGAAGAAAAGGAATCAGAGAAAGAGAATACAGAGTTTGTATTAATAAAGGAGAACTAGCATGACTAGCACTGATGATGTTACCTAGTTTGGGTAATGAAACATCTGCAAGAAAACAAGCAAGCTCAGAGAGCACCAAGGACCTGTCAGCGTTTGTATTTGTTCCTGTTTTGACCCAGGGCTTAGATCAGAGGGGGGGGGGAATGTATCCAGTCTTTGGCAGAATTTTCAGCTCTTGTTCTCCGATCTTGACCAGTAGCTTCTGACCCTTTAATAACACTCCAATCTCCAAGTGGAGATACAGAGAGTAGAGTGACAGATTGCAAGGTCATCATTTGGAGAGAAAATCTCTTTGGGCGTCAAAATCACAACCAACCTATAGATATATTAAAGGGCACTAGACAAGGTTGTCCACTTTCTCCATTATTATTTATACTTTCTTTGGAAATCCTGCTATCTAGAATTAGAGAATCTCCAATGATTAAAGGCTTAAAGATCTCTAGTAAAGAATATAAACTCAAAGCTTTTGCTGATGATTTGGGTTTTACATTGGCTCAACCAATTAAATCACTGGAATTTTTGCTGCAGGATTTGTTTCACTATGGTAAAGTGGCTGGATTTAAAATCAATGTGAATAAGACTAAAATTCTTACAAAGAATATGACTGCAAGAGACAAAGATCAACTTATGCAAATGTCAGGATTTGAAGTGGTTAATAAAGTTAAATATTTGGGAATTTTTTTGTCACCCTCCAATGCGAAATTGTACCAGAATAATTATGAAAGATTGTGGAAAATGGTACAAAAGGATTTAATAATGTGGAAAAAACTACAGCTTTCTTTGCTGGGTCGTATAGCGGCCATTAAAATGAACATTTTGCCTAGGTTTCTTTTTTATTTCAGATGATACCTATTCTAAAAAATGAACTTAACTTGAAAGAATGGCAAAGAGATTTGAATCGTTTTATTTGGGAAGGCAAGAAGGCGAGAGTTAAATTCAAGATTATTCAAGATAATAGAGAACGCGGAGGACTTAAAGTACCAAATTTGACACTTTATTATGATTCTTGTGCATTAACGTGGATGACTGACTGGATTAATTTGTCCAACAAAAGGATTTTGAATGTCGAAGGATGGGACTTGTACTTTGGGTGGCATGCTTATCTTTTTATGCAGAAAAAAATTGATAAAATCTTCAGAAATCATATAATAAGGACTGCATTGTTAAGAGTCTGGCAAAAATATTTTTTTAAGTTTGATATTAAGCTACCACTCTGGGTGATACCATCACATATTTTTCAAACTATAACTAGAGGAGTGGTGATGGAGGGACTTACATATAAAGATTTGTTATACCAGAGCGGTGGTGGTAACTAGTGCTTAAAATCAATAGAAGTTTTGAAGCAAAATAACCCAAATTTTTCTTGGTTTTTGTATAGCCAAATTCAAGATAGATGGCAAATCGATAAAAAGGTTATTTTTGTCATGGAAGACGGGAATTTTTTGAAGCAAGTAAGAGATGGAGCTAAAGAACATATTAAAAGGATATATAATGTTTTGTTAGAATTGGACTCGGAAACTGAATTAGTTAAAGATTGTATGATTAAATGGGCTCAAAATATAGGAGAAACAATACCTATGGACACTTGGGAGTTGATCTGGGTGAGAAATGTGAAGTTTACACAAGCTCAAAATTTACGTGAGAATTTTTATAAAATGTTTTATAGATGGCACTTGGACCCTTCAACTATGTCTCGTATTTATGCGAACTATGATTCCAAGTGTTGGAGGTGTGGACATCCAGATGCAACTTTTTTTCATATGTGGTGGACTTGTAAGGTTATTAAGGCTTTTTGGATACAATTGTGGTGGATCTTACAGCAAATTTTTTAAAAAAGGATTACTTTTCTTCCACAGTTGTTTCTTTTAGGTATTGTGCAAGATTTAGATGTAAAAGAAACAAATTTGATGCTTTATTGTCTAATTGCTGCCCGCTTGTTGATAGCCCAAAATTGGAAGAGCCCAATTCTGCCTACAATGGAAGACTGGAGATTGAAAGTTTCGTATCTTGCTGAAATGGCAAAGATTTCGGCTTATTTGAAGAATCATTCAAATGAACATTTTTTATCAATATGGAGAAGATGGATTGTTTATATTCAAAGGAAGCATAGAGTGGTAGAATATAACTTAGGTTTTTAGATCTTTTTTTTTCCTATCTTGTTTATTCTTTCTATCCCTTTTTGTAGCTTAAGATACTTTGTGGAGTTAGGGATATTAGTATTTGTTTACTTATATGTGAATATTATCCTGGGATTAGGTTTGGGAAGTCCGGGGTGGGTGGGTGGGGGGTTTTTACTTGTTATTGTGTTTATTATGCTTTTGATTGTTTTTTATGATGGAAAATAATAAAATTTCTTTTGAAAAAAAAATAAATCACAACCAACCCTGAATACAACTAATACCGGTAGGAGCTGGCTATGGTACACTTTATAAGCCATGATCAGAGGCAGAAATGGTTGCTAGAAGCATTTTTTTTTCTAGCTCGTTTGGCATACTAATGGCCAGATACCTCCACTGTGAACCATTCACACAGATAAGTTGACCTTCAACTGTGACGACAATGATGTAAAAATTGCAACCCTATTCCGTTCCCATGCTTTGTTTCTTGATTCTTGACCTTAACACAATAATAGAGTTGGATGGGACCTTGGAGTCTTTTAGTCTAATCCCCTGCTCCGGCAGGAAAACCCTATACCATTTGAGACAAATAGCTTTCAAATCTCTTCTTAAAAACCTCCAGTGATGAAATACCCACAACTTCTAGAGCAGTGGTGGCGAACCTATGGCACGCACTCAGAGCCCTCTCTGTGGGCACATGCTCCATCACCCCAGCCCCACCTCCCCCCGTGGCCCCCTCCTCACCATCAGCCCCTCGGAGGAGAGTTGCCCCCGAGCGCGGCCCATGCAGAGCAGCGCAGCCAAGGACATGGCAGCCAGGCAGCAGGGACAAGACTCCGCCCTCATGCCCCATTGCGTGCAGTTGATGCTGTGGGGTGCGGGCGGAGGGCATGGCTGCCATCGCTCTGCTGGGCTGCTTGGGTGATCTTTGGCAGGCTATGGAGGTGGTGGGTGGCCCTGTGGGTGGGCAGGGCGGGGGCAGGTCCGGGTTTTGGGCACTCAGTCTCTAAAAGGTTCGCCATCACTGTTCTAGAGGCGAGCCATTCCATTGATTAATTGTTCTGTCAGGAAATTTCCCCTTAATTCTAGGCTGCTTGTCTTTTTTGTTCAGTTTTCATCCATTGCTACTTGTCCTGCCTTCAGGTACTTGGAGAATAGGTTGCCCCCACCCTCTTCTTTGTGGCAGCCCCTTAGATATTGGAACACTGCTATCATGTCATCTCTATCATGTCATATCTAGGCCTTCTTTTCATTAGGGGTGAACCAGCATGGCTGATTCAGGAATTCTGGGTATTGAAGTCCACAAGTCATAAAAAAGCCAAGGTTGCCTACCCCTGAGCTAGACATACTCAATTTCTGCAACCATTCTTTATATTTTTTAGCCTCTCGCCCCCTAATCATCTTTGTTGCTCTTCTCTCTAAAACCTTCAGACTGGTTTTAGATCAGCGGTTCTCAACCTATGGGTCGCGACCCCATTTGGGGTCGATCGACCATTTCACGGGGGTCGCCAAGCAAGGCTGTCCGCCATTTTTTCCCCCTTTTCCAGCGGGTGCCTTACCTCCCTTGAGCTGGGCCAGCTGGTGGTCAGCCTGCTCCGTCTCTGCCGCTTGCCAGCTACGCCTCGGCCGGCGCAGGGGGCAGAACCACGCATGCACAGCGCTCCCGGGCAGGGAAAGTCCTCGACCTACGACCGGTTGGGTAGTCCTTGACTTACGACCGGTTTAGTCCTCGACTTACGACCGGTTTAGTCCTCGACTTACGACCGGTCGGGGGTCACGGCATTAAAAAGGTTGAGAACCACTGTTTTAGATGATACTTTGGAACTGAAACATAAGTGGGATTGGCTGATTGGCTCTTGAGTTTGATCCACAAACTATTCTCTCTCTAGCTCTCCGTGTCTCTTTGGGTTAGAACATCTTCTTAGATACAAGATGTGTTGCAAAGGACACAGGCTAGAAAATAAGGAGAGCTGGAATGTACAGAAGAAATGCAGAGAATATTGGATGTTTACAACGATGAAGGGCGTTGGTGCCTAAAATTAGAGAAATGGTTTTGTTTTGTTTTGGGCTTTTGAGAATGTTGATTTTTGACAACTGCCTGGACAAGTCCCTATAGTTTTCTTGGCAAGGTTTTGGAAATGGTTTGCCATTGCCTTCTTCTTCTTCCTAGGGCTGACAGAGAAGGACTGGCTCAAGGTCACTTCAATCTCCTGGTTTCTAACGTGTTGCCTTAACTGCTATTCTAAACTTAATGTCCCACTCCTCGTGTATATCTATATACCACTAAAACTGTCATTGTCATGATCTTTAGCATGGCAAAACACGTTGGTAACATGAGGACCCAAATTGTTGGGGGGGCAATATGCTGACTCTGTAAACCACTTAGAGAGAGCTGTAAAGCACTGTGAAGTGGTATATAAGTCTAAGTAGCGATTGCTACTGCTACGTCATCTTTCTTCTTCTTCTTGTGCCATATCCGTTATCGGACGTTGGCGATCATGTTGGCGATCCTGCTTTTATCAGCAGCCGCACGAAAAAGTGCTGCTGAGTTTTGTCCAAACCAGTCCCTTAGATTTTGAAGCCACGATGTTCTTCTTCTGCCTGGACCTCGTTTGCCTTCAATCTTTCCCTGGAGGATTAAATGGAGTATGCCGTATTTTTCTGGGTGTCGCATCACATGTCCGAAATATTCTAATTTTCGTTTTTTACTTGTTTTGATGATTTCCCTTGGCTTTCTCAATAGGTCAACAATTTTTGAACCAAAGTACCTCAAATATGCTAATTTACAGAACGTCTCCAAAATCCAGGACCCATGACTTTTGG
>NW_015389406.1:123549-141054 GCF_001527695.2 Protobothrops mucrosquamatus
GGGATGATTTTAAGAAAATTTTAATTGACACACAGCTTCGAATATTTGGCTTTTAATTTGGTTTTATGGGGGTTTTTTGTTCTTTGATGTATTTTGTTTGTCTGTTTTAATATGCTGTGCACCGCCCTGAGTCCTACGGGAGAAGGGCGGTATATAAATTAAATTATTAAATTAAATTAAATTAAATTAAATTAAAATTTGGGAAAGCTGTGGCTGCTTAATTACTACTGACTGCTGCTATGCTGCTGATGCACTCACATGATCTTCATTTTCTATGTTCTGTGACAGTTTCCCAGCCAGTCTCACAATCCTTTGCTTCCTACCCCATCCAGGAGCAGCCACTTACCTACCTACTGGGAAGGGGAGATAGGAGGGGAGGGCAGGAAACTCAGTGGGGGAACTGGCAGGAAGTTGAGTTTTGCTCCTGGTCCCACTGGTTTTTTGCCTGTTGTTTCTCTGTTTAGGTAAAGAAATACCTCTGAAACAATGACACAGAATGAATGCTCTGTTTAGTTGCAAATCTTACTCTCCCAAAATATTATGATAGATATGTAGGAGAACAATCCATGACTCTGGGAGATTTTACCATTAGAACTCTTACCCTTCAACACAATTTAATAGCACCCACATAATGTAATACTGGAATTCCATAATTTAATGGGAGACATTCTTTCCTGTGCTTTTGCCCAATCAATTTCACCACAATCCCCACAAATGGATTTTTGCATCTCCAGAGAAACATCATTACTATCTTTTCTTCCTTCAGTGCAGCACGGAAAGTTAAATGCCATTGCTAACCTATGCCCTTTATTAAAGTCCGGGTAAAAAGTCCTCTTTGCTGCCATGAACCTCTTGGTCAAGTTGCCTTGTTCTTACCAATAAAATTTTGGAAAACTCCATCCCTGCTGATACTTCAAGCTTCCAAACCCCGCAGGACTTACCATGCTTAGAACCTTTTTTCGGCACACAGTTTCCATTAGAATCCTCTTCGTGACCAGGGAAACAAGAGCCACAACTTGGTGCCCCATCTGGTCCGCAGCCCATTCGCTGGTGAAGTAGGCAGTTGATCTTGTACCTGGCAGGACACAGGGGGTCTGCAAAAAAAACAACAACACACACACACACACAATGAGATGAGGAAGACTTGCTTCAAAGATGGTGATGTTGATGTTATCCATTCAGTCCTGTCCGACTCTTGGCGATTTTACAGGCCAGGTCTCTTCACATCGTCCGACCTTGAACTACTTTGAGTTGTTCTATGCCAGTGGTTCTCAACCTTTTTAATGCCGCGACCCCAACCGGTCGTAAGTCGAGGACTAAACCGGTCGTAAGTCGAGGACTAAACCGGTCATAAGTCAAGAACTAAACCGGTCGTAAGTCGAGGACTACCCAACCGGTCGTAAGTCAAGGACTTTCCCTGCCCGGGAGCGCCGCACATGCGTGGTTCCGCCCCCTGCGCCGGCCGAGGCGTAGCTGGCAAGTGGCAGAGATGGAACAGGCCGACCACCAGCTGGCCCAGCCCAAGGGAGGTAAGGCACCCGCCGGAAAAGGGGAAAAAAATGGCAGACAAAAAAAATGGCGGACAAAAAAATGGCGGACAGCCTTGCTTGGCGACCCCCATGAAATGGTCGATCAACCCCAAATGGGGTCCCGACCCACAGGTTGAGAACCACTGTTGTATGCTCTGGCTGGTGTCAGCTTTGATGTTGTCCAGCCACCATGTTCTTTGGTGGCCTGGTTTCCTTTTACCACTCATTCTTCCAAACATAATTGTTTTCTCCAGTGAATTCCCTCACATGATATGGCCAAAGTAAGTGAGACGGACTTAAGGAAGAAAGGCCGATTCCTCAGACTTCTCTGTGCTTTGCCAAGAAACTTCACTCTCAGTCCAAGCTACTCAGTCCACCTTCTTCTCCATAGTCAAGGCATTTAGGAACCCTCACATTTAAGGTCCAAGCAACATGAACAAAGGGGATGATGGAAACTGCCGCACAACAAACTGCACAAATTATCATGCAATCATAGAATGGATGAATTGTTAGAGACATTGGAGGATATCTAGTCCAAATCAATTCTCAAACCGTGGTACAAGTTGTCCTCGACATACAACTAATGGTTTAATGACCGTTTGAAGTTACAACAGCTCTGAAAAAAGTAGCTTATGACCATTTTTCACATTTACATCCGTTGTAGCATCTCCATGGTCACATGATCAAAACTGGCATGTATTTCTGATGGTTGCAGTGTCCCAGGATCATACAATCCCCTTTTGCAATCTTCTGATCCTCAAAGTCAATGGGAAAGCCAGATTCATTTAACAACTATGCTATTGCTTAACAACTGCAGGGACTCACTTAATAACTGTGGCAAATATGTTGTAAAATGGGGCAGAACTCACTTAACAACTATCTTGCTTAGCAACCAAAATTTTGGGCTCAATTATGGTCATAAGTCAAGGACTACCTATATTCCCCATGATATTCCCTGTGACACTATAAAGAAGTGGAATTTGAAGAATCAGGATAGGAAGAGTCTTGAGTCCTTTGAACTTTGAAGGTCTCCACTCCTGTGAATACTGCAGATAAGCCAAGAATACAAGCAAGTGGGTCATCAAACAGGCTGACCCAGGCCACTCATTTGCGGCACAAATGATCAGGCTCAAATTATCCCACTTTATATATATAATATGAAGAGTCTAATGCTGGGAAAGGCGGAAAGAAAGGAAAGAAGAGGATGACCAAGGGGTTGGATTCCAATCAATCAATCAATCAATCAATCAATCAATCAATCAATCAATCAATGTTTGCTTAAGTTTCAGCTTCTCTTGCAAGCCAAAGTACACAGGGGTTTAGTCAAATGAGCAATGAGGCACAATTCTCAAATCCAATTTTTTTTGTCAGCTGTGAATCCAAGAATTAACCTAGCCTTCTGAATCTCACCTCGCTATCTTTAAGACAGGGACAATAATTCCAAAATGATTGAGTTGAAGCATTTCAGACATTAATGATCCTGGATCCCCCATTACATTATCTGTTGTCAGCAAGGTGTCCGGGGACATCTCCCTTACTAATTTTACATTTCATTTGTTTAAGTAAAAGTGAATAAATTGGACAGCCAAACCACAGCTGGTTTGGCAGACTCCAGCACTCTGCAGTACGGGCTCAGACTGGAGCATGTGCAGAGAGCACTCTGCTTCCTGAGTTGGCTGGCTCTAGCATTGGGCAGGATGGGCTCAGCCCTGAGCATGTGCAGAGGGCACTCTGCTCCCAGGTTTGTCAGACTTCAGCATTGGATTACGATGGGCTCTACCCTGAGCATGTGCAGAGTGCACTCTGCTCCCTGGCTTGCCAGACTCCAGGACTTGGCAGGATGGATTCAGCCCGGAGCATGTGCAGAGTGCACTTTGGTACCTGGCTTGCCAGACTCCAGCACTGGGCAGGATGGCCTCAGTTCCGAGCATATGCAGAGTGCACACTGTTGTGAAGCAAAGTTGCACACTCAACCATATTTATATTGAAGGGTATTTCTGGAGCCACTGAGAGACAATCAGAGCTGTTGGAGAGTGGATGGCCTTAAAAATGGAAATCCATCAATCGATCAATCAATCAATTTATGTCTTAGAAAGCAATAGGATAGGTGATTGCAGAGCAGTACTTGACACCCCCCCAAAAAAAGGTAAGTTACACTTGAGAAAGTAGCATCCTGGAAGTGCTGTTAGCAAGTTTGTGATTTGTGGTTTGTGATTTGCCAGTCTTGGCAGTGATCATTACACATTAAATGCTTCCAAATACGCACCCAGTTCGAAATAATTGGGAACCCAGGAGGAGCTATTACGGATCCTACTTAGTGGTGCCTGTAATATACCGCAACCACAACAGTAACTCAAATGTGTTTCTCAAAATTCCAGTGTGGCTCCAGAGTCTCCCTTAGGATTACTTAGGATTTCTTTGATGTTTGCACCTCCCTAAATTGACCAAGTGAGGCTAGACCACATGTGGAAGCAGCCTCAAGAGAAAATAAATAATTGCATTACCTCTAATTGTGTTATGTGTGATAAAGCAAAGCTTTCCCTCAGATCCCGGAAGAATCAATCAATTGTAGTGGACAATCTTAGTAGGAGAAAAGACGCTCTAAAATTGGATGGTGTGCTGATGTTTGAAAGGTCAAATCTTAGGATCCCATCTGTCTCACCTCTGAAAGGTGAGATCCCCACCTGTCTCACCTCCATGACAGATATATCTTTGCCATCAGCTTTTTATGAAAGATTGTAGAATCAATGACAAAGATGATGGGGTCAAACTATCCTACAAAGCACCAGAAGGCAAGACAAGAAACAATGGATGGAAACTAATCAAGGAGAGAAGCAACCTGGAATTAAGGAGAAACTTCCTAACAGTGAGAACAATTAACCGGTGGAGCAGCTTTGCCTTCAGAAGTTCTGGGTGCCCCATCACTGAAGGCTTTCAAAAAGAGACTGGACAACCATCTGTCTGAAATGGTATAGGTTCTCCTGCTTTGAGCAGTAGGTTGGACTAGAAGATCTCCAAGGTCCCTTCCAACTCTATTATTCTATGTCCTCTATGTTCTATGACTTCACTGCGATACAATCACTGTTTTGAATTGTGTCCCCAAAAAAGGGACTGAAGACACATAGGGCACACATCTTTAACAGCAGCCCTTTTTGGCTTGATTGATGCCATTAAAATAAAAAAATATAATTCTCCCTAAAGTCTGCAACAGAGACAGGCTGGTCTATAAGCCACCAGCACTGAATTACCTGCAGTTTTATTCTTCCCCTCTCGCTTCAGGAGCTTCTTTGAAGCCAAGATCCCCTTTGAAAAGGGCGTTTTGTTTCTTTCCATTGAACAGGAGTGTATGCACTGATACAGAAGGATTGGTAGTGTTTGTAAGTAAAGTTTGGAACAGAAGATCAGGATGGGCATAAGGTCAGCTTGCCTCCTTCATTCCACCCCTTTTACAGGGCTGTTGTGGGCTTCCACAGGCAGAAATGGACAATCACTTAGATAGGAGCCAGCCGTGTGCTGCAGCTGCCAAAAAGGCCAACACAGTGCTAGGCTGCATTAACAGAGGGATAGAATCAAGATCATGTGAAGTATTAATACCACTTTACAATGCCTTGGTAAGGCCACACTTGGAATACTGCATCCAGTTTTGGTCACCGCAATGTTAAAAATGATGTTGAGACTCTAGAAAGAGTACAGAGAAGAGCAACAAAGATGATTAGGGGACTGGAGGCTAAAGCATATGAGGAACGGCTGCTGGAATTGGGTATGTCTAGTTTAACGAAGAGAAGGACGAGGGGGGACATGAGAGCAGTGTTCCAATATCTCAGGGGCTGCCATAAAGAAGAGGGAGTCAAGCTATTTTCCAAGGCGCCTGAAGGCAGGACGAGAAGCAACAGATGGAAACTAATCAAGGAGAGAAGCAACCTAGAACTAAGGAGAAACTTCCCGACAGTTAGAACAATTAACCAGTGGAACAACCTGCCTCCAGAAGCGGTGAATGCTCCAACACTGGAAGTTTTTAAGAAGAGACTGGACAGCCATTTGTCCGAAATGGTATAGGGTTTCCTGCCTGAGCAGGGGGTTGGACTAGATGACCTCCAAGGTCCCTTCCAACTTTACTATTATTATTATTATTATTATTATTATTATTATTATTATTATTATTATTATTGTTGTTGTTGTTGTTGTTGTTGTTGTTGTTGTTGTTATTATTATTATTATTATTATTATTATTATTAAATAAAACTAGTCCAGCAGCAGCTAGCCTGGCATCTTTGTATAGATATGAGCTGCACCTGTTGAACATCCCCCGGTCATCCATGTGTCCAAAAAGTACTTTGGTAGAGAAGAGGAAAGAGACTAGTTCTTACTAATGGGTGAATTTGTGAAGTGGAACAAAGAGGTACGGATGGAAATGGAAGGTGGCATGTAATGGATGAGTCACAAGCCTTTATTCCGCCACAAACCCTTGTGCCTAGTGAATTACAATGATGAAGGCTGGCGAGAAACTTAAGACCTTTGGAAAGGAAAGACAGTTTCCTGGGGTAGAGAATTCTAGAGGGGCAATCAACAACAATTAAGCTGGGCCAAATCTTTGGAGCCAAGACAATTTCTAGAAAGCCATCAAGGACAAAGTGTCCCCTTACTCTACGATCCAGCCCCAAATCTATTTAGCATATCACGGAAGGGATATGATCTTTTTGATCCGGGCAGAGTGGTGGATTTGGAGGAAGCAACGTTTCGATCTCGTAGAATGAGTTGAATAAGTTAAAGCAAAGATGCAACGGAAGCCTCGGTCCCTTCTTATCCTAGAACCAAACCTAGCTGGAAACTACTGCATTCCGTTTCTCTGTTCATTCCCTCCATCCCAAATAACCAGCAACACACCTCCATTTATTCCTTCATCCCAAGGCTCTGCCGTTCTCTCCTTCCTCCGTTTATTCCTTCATTCCAAGGCTTTGCCCTTCTCTCCTTTGGAACCCTTCCGCCTTTGAGTGGACCATTTCTCTCTCCTTTTGTTATCTCCCCGCCCTTTTCCCCTTCTGCTCTTACATCTCTCTGCTTTCTCTCCTTTCGGCAGTCACTCCCCTCCTCTCCTCTTTCCCCGAATCCCCCAATTTGCACCCCTCCCCACACCCCAACCCCCAACCAGGTGGCCCCCTCACCTGCTTCCCAGTTGGCCCCCGTAGTAGCCAGGATTGCGAAAACCCCCAGCCATCCTGTGGCTTTGCTCAGCATCATCTCCTTTCAAAGAAATAAATGAATCTGGGAGGGGGAGGGTAAGTAGTAAGCTAGAGGGGGGGGCTGTGCCCCTTCACAGCTCTTGGCACAGAGCCCAATACGAGCGAAGACCTGCTGGCCCAGCCGGTGGGGAGGGACTGCGGATATTTATGAATGAACCGAGGATTGGAGGGTGGATGGGGAGGAGGGGGAGTGGATAAGGATGGAGAATTAGACAGAAGAAAAAAATGTCCCTGAATATTTCGCTCACCGGAGAGGGGAAGGTATAGGAGACATTGTGGTGCGCCGATAGCTTTAGATTGACAAGTTAATTGGATGAGCTTTTACTAACTATAATGGATTCAGTTAAAATCAATGCAGAGTTGAATAATTAGAGGTCTGGGAATCATCCAGCTACTAACGGGCTAGGGAAGGGGTAGGGGCGGGGGAACCACAATGTAATATTCTCATTGTATATTTTGGTGCCCATATCAAACGTTTTGTAAAAAAATACTTCCTAGAATCCCAACGTTCCAGTACTGATGTGGAGGGTACACTTAAAGGTAGTGTTCCCGCTGCATTTCTGAACGAAAGTTTTCAAGATCCCCATGAGATTTTAAAAGCATTCTGGTAATACATCTGCACAAACAGAGGCTTTGGGAAAAATACATAAAACATAAACTGATGTTGTGCACCAGGGTGAGTCATACGATTTCATCAATCCATCCGGTGCTAGCATAAAGCAGGTAGTCCTCAATTTACAACAGTTCATTTAGTGACCGTTCAAAGTTACGATGACATTGAAAAAAAAAGTGACATGACTATTTTTCACACTGACAACCGTTGAAGAATCCCCGTGGCCATGTGATCAAAATTTAGATGCTTGGCAACTAACTCATATTTATGGCGGGATATAAATTAAAGTAATAATAATAATAATAATAATAATAATAATAATAATAATAATAATAATAATAAAGCGTCTAGCCGTGATGGGATCACCTTTTGCCAGAAGCCAGATTCACTTAACAACCGTGTCACTAACTTGACAACTGCAATGGTTCACTTAGCAACTGTGGCGAGAAAGGTCGTAAAATGGGGCAAAATTCACTTAACAACTGTCTCGCTTAGCAACATAAATTTTAGGCTCAGTTGTGGTCGTAAGTCAAGGATTACTTGTATGCACGTATGTATACATTCATCACAGTGATGCAGATTTATAGTTCCACTCATGCCAATATAAGCTTGATATGAGACACGGGCCACTATTTGTTTGTTTGTTTGTTTGTATTTTGTATTTCTAGATCGCCTATCTCCCTTAAGGATACACTCAGCAATGTATTACCCCAGTGTTTCTCAACCATGGCAACTTGAAGACATGTGGACTTCAACTCCCAAAATTCCCCAGCCAGCTATGAATTCTGGGAGTTGAAGTCCACATGTCTTCAAGTTGCCAAGGTTGAGAAACGTTGTTTAATTATCCTACGTACATTTACCTGGAAGTATATTTTACTAACTTCAGTGAAACAAATTTTTGTCCTAGTGCAGTGATGGTGAATCTTTTAGAGACTGAGTGCCCAAAAACTGGCCCCGCCCCAGCTCCACCCC
The DNA here is from genome assembly GCF_001527695.2 of Protobothrops mucrosquamatus. NCBI lineage: Eukaryota > Metazoa > Chordata > Lepidosauria > Squamata > Viperidae > Protobothrops > Protobothrops mucrosquamatus. Next base: position 131,904 of record NW_015389406.1, read on the forward strand.
CTGCCCCGCCTACCCGCAGGGCCACTCACCGCCTCCAGGGCCCACCACAGATCATCCAGGAAACCCAGTAGCGCCATGGCGGCCACGCCCTCTGCCCATGCCCCGCAGCATCAACTGTGCACGATGGGGTGTGAGGGCAGATCTTGTCTACGCTGCCTGGCTGCCATGTCTTTGGCTGTGCTGCTCCGCGTAGGCCACGCTCGGGGGCGACTCTCCTCCAGGTGGACTGCTGGTGAGGAGGGGGTCGCGGGCAGAGGCAAGGCTGGGGCAACGGCATGTGTGCCCACAGAGAGGGCTCTGAGTGCCACCTCTGGCACCCGTCCCATAGGTTCGCCACCACTGTCCTAGTGCATAACGATGCACTAAAAGTCACTTGATAGTGAGATGGGCAGCATATAGGCTTAATAAATAAGTCTGCATTTCTAAAACTAATGTAAACAGAATTCTGGGTTCATGCTTCACAAAGTTCCACCGAGCAGGAGTTGCTTCACCATTGCAAGGTACCAAAGTTATGCACAGAGAGTGCAGTCTTATACACATCTATACAATAGTAAGCAAGCCCCATCGAGTTAAACAGAATTTATTCACTGAGTAAATTTACTCATTGTAGTGCACCTTGGAAAGCCCATGAGCATGAACCGAACAGGCTAGCAGTCTTAGGCAGTGAAACAATTATTCTTTATTAGCATTTAGTCTCCTGGCTAATGTAACATTGCCATATCCTAAATAAATAAATACTCCTTGATAGGTGTTTATAATGTTGCAGCTTAAGAACACACAAAGAAATCCTTTTTTCAGATTCTAGGTTTATCCACTCACATCAAAGGGCATAATTCATCCAAATTTAGCAAGGAAGAGAAAGAGAGAGAGAGAGAGAGAGAGAGAGAGAGAGAGAGAGAGAGAGAGAGAGAGAGAGAATCAATTATCTGAAACATTCTTTGGCAACATTTTTCTGCCATATTCATTCATTCATTCATTCCTAAATTCATTCCTTCATTTCTACACCACCCATCTCGCATAAATGATATATCCCAATAACATTTCCTTTATTTTATCCCCAGCCTATGAATAAGAAAATTTTGGTTAAGCTTTGCTGTATCAAAGTTAAAACTAGCATTGTCACCCTTATTCCATCACCCTTGCAATGGGCAATCTGTTAAACTTTTCTCCCACTGCACTGGAGACCTTGTCAGTGACCAGAGACAGGTGTGATCACATCTGCACTTCTTGTCTTGTTTCAGGCAGTTGCCACTCCCCTCCAGTCCCAGAACAGTCTTGTTATTACTTTTCTGCTGTTAATTCTCTAAGGCAGGGGTGTCAAACTCAATTTCACTGAGGGCCACATCAGCATTGCGGTTGCCCGGGGGTGTGTGTGTGGCCAGAGTGGGTGCAGCCTAATGAGTGGGTGTGGATGGAATGGGTGTGGCCTACTGGGTGGGCATGGCCAGTTCTACATCATTCACATCAAGGGGGTCTGGGCAGGAATGGGGGGCCTGGGCAGGAATGGGACATATCTGAGGGTCTCTGGCAGAAAGGGGTGGGACCGGTGCAAGTGCCAAGGCATGGTCCACCGGGGCAAATGCCAAGATGGCCACCACAAAATTGTACATTGCCTCCCGGCTGGCCTGGGCCAGGGCCAAGGCAGCGGGGGCCGTTCCCTCACTGTTTCCAGGATGGCTTCGCGAGCCACATGAAACCACTTCGCGGGCCGCATCCAGCCCCCAGGCCTTTTGTTTGACATGTCTGCTCTAAGGAGAGGGATGCAGCAATGCCATGGTCAATCAGAAGTGAGCAAAATAGCACTACTCAGCTGACAACAGGGGCTTTAACTCTACTGTACAAGGTTTATCATGCAGGCAAGGGTGGAATAACAGAGTGATGGAATGGTGGAATCAGTTCCCTCTGCCATTGCCTTCCAGACAGAGCAGGGAGAAATCTGAAAGCTGACATTCCTATATAAATGATGGAAAGAAGGGGACAAGTATCTAAAGTAAAAGTGCTGCTGGTGACTCGGCACTCTTCTGGACCTCTCTCTCTCTCTCTCTCTCTCTCTCTCTCTCTCTCTCTCTCTCTCTCTCTCTCTCTCTCTCTCTCTCTCTCTCTCTCTTTCTCTTTCTCTCTCTCTCTCTCTCTTTAAAAACTTTATTTAGCTCAAGTTATGACAGAAAGAGGAGGAAGAAGAAGAGGCAGAGGCAGAGGCAGAAGAAGAAGGAGGAGGAGGAGGGGGAGGGAAGGAAAGAAGGAAGGAAGGGAGGGAAGAGGAGGAAGGGAAGGAAGGGAGGGAGGAGAAGGAAGGGAAGGGAAGGGAAGGGAAGGGAAGGGAAGGAAGGAAGGAAGGAAGGAAGGAAGGAAGGAAGGAAGGAAGGAAGGAAGGAAGGAAGGAAGGAAGGAAGGAAGGAAGGAAGGAGGATGACGACGACGACAACAACAACAACTAGGGATGACCAAGAAAATCCTGCAACTAGACCTGCCCAGTTTTCCAACAGTACCATAACTGATGGATACTTTCAATTACATGCAGTAGAGAGGGATTATAGCAAAACCAGAGCATGCTTTGTCAATTGCATGTTGCGCATGCAAAACACAAGTCAGCACCGTTCATCACTAAGTAACAACAGATGCAGCAGAGTGCAGTGCCTATCAGCAAGAGGGGAAGCAAATTTCATTTTTTTCTGCAACTCAGTATTGAGTGAATAACTCTTTTAACACAGCAATAGGAACAGACCCTTGGAGGGTTGAGCAAACTCAGCAGTTGTAAAGCATATTGCAGAGTTTTAGATACAGGTAGGTATTTAACCAATCACCATGGTTGATGTAACTGATATAACTGACACATTCTCCCCCCAGAGGTGAGCCCCCACTCTCTTGGCCTTTTCATAAAAGCTTGTAGATTTGGCTCTGTCAACTTGCTTGGAGGCCCACAGAGGAGCATGCAAACATGGGGTTGGCTGGCACCCTGAAGCTCCCCTTTCTAACAGAATAACAGAGTTGGAAGAGACTTCGGAGGTCTTCTAGTCCAGGGCTTTTCAACCAGTGGTACGGGTACAACCTGTTGTACATTGGCGCCTGGCAGGTGGTACGCAACCATCCTAGAAAAGCAGTAGTGGGGGAGGGGAATGAGCTGAACCGGTGGCAGCACCGCATAAGCCTGAGCGAGAGATGGCTGGAGCTGCAGAGCTGTCAGGGCTCAGCGGAAGCACCAGGATCAGTGCCGCTTTCCAGATGATCGGCACTTCTTCGGGGCTGTCAGGGCTTAATGGAAGTGCTAGCATCAGCGCCAGGCTCCAACTGAGCCCTGAAGAAGCACCAATCAGCTGGAGCTCGGCGCTGATCCTGGCGCTTCTGCTGAGCCCAGAAGAAGCGCCGATCAGCTGGAATGTTGCAGCATCTCCAGGGTCTTGTGATTTACATTCAGATGCTTGGCAACTGATTCATATTTATGACGGTCACAGTGTCCCAGGGTCATGTGAAGTGACCAAAACCTGCTGCAACCACCCAGCAGAAGGGTGGAATAAAAACCAAACACTCCCCACCCCACCCCCGCTGCCAATCCTCAACAGAAATGCCTCACAACAATGAAAACCTCGGACTGGAGGAAGAGCGCCGCAGGCAGGTGTCTTGCTCGGCTGTGGCTTGTGGGGCACTTTTTTCAGTGCTATTGTAACTTCGAACAGTCACTAAGCGAACTGTTGTAAGTCAAGGACTACCAGTACTTTATCACTTTTTTCCTTTTTTTGTTTTGGTCATCAAGGTTTTGACACCTTGCTAGGCGATGGGTGGTACTCGAATGTTGCCATATCCTAAAAGTGGTACAATGGGTGAAAAAGTTGAAAAGCCCTGTTCTAGTCCAACCCCCTGCTCAAGCAGGAGATCCTATAATTTTAATTATTTTATTTTTGTTTTTAACTTTGTATTATGTCGATGAAGATTCTTAGTCATCCAGATAGACTTGTCTGGAAGTTTGAATCATGGCAACCGGACGTCTTTTCTTTTTAATTTGAAATGCTTCACTGCTTATCCAAGAAGCTACTTAGATAAGCAGCAAAACGTTTCATACCAAAAAGAAAAGAAGTCCAGTTGCCATGACTCAAGTTCCAGCCAACATTTTATTACATTTATATATAACTTACATTTTTATGTCTATATGTACACCACCCAAAGTCATTCTATGAGGGAGATAGATAGTTTCTAAATATAATGTATTGTTGTTAGTTGCGAAGTCGTGTCCTACCCATCGCGACCCCTTGGACAATGTTCCACCAGGCCTTCCTGTCCTCTACCATCTTCTGGAGTCCATTTAAGCTCACGCCTACTGTTTCAGGGACTCCATCCAGCCACCTCATTCTCTGTTGTCCCCTTCTTCTATTGCCCTCAATCTTTCCCAGCATTAGGCTCTTCTCCAGTGAGTCCTTCCTTCTCATTAGGTGGCCAAAGTACTTGAGTTTCAACTTCAGGATCTGGCCTTCTAAAGAGCAGTTCAGGGTTGATCTCCTCTAGGACTGACCTGTTTGATCACCTTGCAGTCCAGGGGACTCGCAGGAGTCTTCTCCAGCACCAGAGTTCAAAGGCCTCAATTCTTTGGCGCTCAGCCTTTCTTATGGTCCAGCTTTCACATCCATACATTGCAACTGGGAAAACCGTGGCCTTGACTATACGTACTTTTGTTGGCAGGGTGATGTCTCTGCTTTTTAGTATGCTGTCTAGATTTGCCATAGCTTTCCTCCCCGGGAGCAAGCGTCTTTTAATTTCTTGGCTGCAGTCCCCATCTGAGGTGATCTTGGAGCCCAGGAAGATAAAATCTGTCACTACCAATCTATAATAAATATGGACTGTGTGGACGGTGTCCAGGTAAGATTACTTCTTGACAAAATGAGGAGAATAAAATTGAAGCAAAAGCACAGAAAAGAAAGAAAATATATAAGGACTGTGAAAAGGATGAGCGGAAGAACAACTAAAATACAAAATTAAATTTGGAGGGGGAAAAAAATGAGAGAACCAAAAGCCAAAGGCAAATATTAAAAAAAAAGAAAAAGGGTAAGAGAGACACAGACCATTTAGAGAGCAGATATGAGAATGAAAATAAATAGATTATATACTGTATATATACGTTGAAAGTATGGATCCTATAACATTGAACTTCCCAGGACTGATTTTGAAAATAGAAGCCACTAGTCTGGGTAGATTAGCTTAGAAAGAAAAAGGATGTATACTCTCAGCTTTGCCATAGAATACAGCGCAGAGATATTTTCCAGATTGTCTCTCTTTGCAGAAGACCGAAAGGATCACAAAAATTTGAAAAACCAATCATTTAATATGAAGATAAAATACCCTAGGTCAGGGGTGTCAAACTCAATTTCACTGAGGGCCGCATCAGCATTGCGGTTGCCCTCAGGGGGGCGGGTGGGTGCAGCCTACTGGATGGGCGTGGGTGGAGTGGGTGTGGCCTACTGGGTGGGCATGGCCAGCTCTACATCGTTCGCGTCAAGGGTGCCTGTGGGGTCCTGGGCAGGAGTGGGACAGATCTGAGGGTCTCTGGCAGAAGGGGGTGGGACCAGGGCAAGCGCCAAGGCATGGTCCACTGGAGGAGTCTTACTGTTCCTCTCAGGCTATGCAGGGGGGGGGGCTTATGGAGCTAAGACTGAATGCGTTTCAGCATAGATGGCCACCACAAAATTGTACGTACATTGACTCCCGGCTGGCCTGGGCCAGGGCCAAGGCAGCGGGGGACCGTTTCCTCACTGTTTCCAGGATGGCTTCACGGGTCACATGAAACCACTTCGCGGGCTGCGTCCGCCCCCCGGGCCTTGTGTTTGACATGTCTGTCCTAGGTGAAAACCAAAGGCATCCAAGTTATCCAGAAAAGACTATCTAAGATTCTTGTTTCACTCAGAGAGCCTTGATAACTCTCTGATAAGATCAAAAGATCTGTAAACAAAAACAACTCTGAACATTGCAGGGGTCAGGTGATGTAATGGGGAAGTATAAAGGAACACAAGCATTGTTCCAATGATTGGGAAGAAGACAAATGCTTCTTATGTGTAGCAATCTCATCACATGGATCTACTCCTTCAGTTTCAGGGGCCCCTGAACTATTCATGGGACATTAACTGCAGACTCCCTTATGAATGGAAACTTCCACAGTTAATTCCCCAGTGACCTGATTTGAAAGTTTCAAAAACAGGATGAATGAAAAGGAAACAGCAATAGTAGTTTAATTTCAGTGCTGGAGGCAGGCATATTTAGTGCCGTCATTGTCTTCAGAACTCCCAGGCATATGCAAGATGAGGCAACATTATCACATCTTGCAAATAGAGAGATTGCTTTATGAAAGATGGGTTGCTATTCACGTTTCCTTTTGCATAGAAAAAAGAAAGGCCAAGCAAAATGCTTCATCACTGGAGATGTTTAAGAAGAGATTGGACAACTATTTGTCTGAAATGGTATAGGGTCTCCTGCCTGAGCAGGGGGTTGGAGTAGAAGACCTCCAAGGGGGGCCTCCCAACTCTGTTATTCTTCCTGGAAGAACCATCAGACCCCCATGGAGATTTACATTTAAAAATGTTATTAGTAGCAGGTCAAGAAGAGCCTATTATTTGGCTTAAATGGATGGTTATTCAATCAAACAGTCAATCAGAATAGAGCTGGAAGGGACCTTGGAGGTCTTCTAGTCCAACCCCCTGCTCAAGCAGGAGACCTATACCATTTCAGAGTAGAATAGAATAGAATAGAATAGAATAGAATAGAATAGAATAGAATGGACCTTGGAGGTCTTCTAGTCCAGCCCCCTGCTCAGTATAGGGGTTACCTTGCTCAATAGTAGTAACTGTGAGAGGGACCTCGGAGTCCTAGTGGACAATCACTTAAATATGAGCCAGCAGTGTGCTGCAGCTGCCAAAAAGGCCAACACAGTGCTAGGCTGCATTAACAGAGGGATAGAATCAAGATCACATGAAGTATTAATACCACTTTACAATGCCTTGGTAAGGCCACACTTGGAATACTGCATCCAGTTNTAGTAGTAGTAGTAGTAGTAGTAGTATTGCAAATCAATGCAACAGTAAAGGATTAGGGCAGTGGTGGTGAACGTGGCACTCAGAGCCCTCTCTGTGGGCACGCGCGCTGTTGCCCCAGTCCTAGGCCTTCAGCTGGGTTTTATAAAACCTTTTCGCTTTAGGCCTCCACTGCTGTGTGCAAAAAAAAAAATAATGGTTCAATCAATCAGTCAATTTCAACTTCTCGCGGAAAAAAAAGATCTTGCAAAGTTGGAATTGATTGATTGAACTTTTTAGTCCCACCCAGTCTGCCGTTACCACCGCAGCCACGCCCATCTAATGGGCCACACCCACCCAATGGGCCACACCCACCCGACACCCGATGATGCATAAGTGGGTTTTGGGTTGCAGTTTGGGCACTCAGTCTCTAAAAGGTTTGCCATCACTGGATTAGGGTGTATAGTAAAGGATTGGGGCTGTTATGGATTCTCTGATAATAATAGAGGAGTGCTTGGCTTTCTTCAGCTCCAGGGCTGGATCAGGTTTTGTGTAGCGTTATACTCCCCACACACACACACACACACAAAATGGATGGAGCCAAGGTTCAGTGTTGGGAGAAAGTGGAGCTTTTAAAACAAGAAAGGGCTGCTTTAAGTAGCTACAAGATCTAAGGCATCTTTGTTAACCCTTAAAATCCATCCAAACGCAAAGTATCTGGAAAGTTTGGGATCCAGCTACTCCAGTGGTGGCGAACCTATGGCACGGGTGCCAGAGGTGGCACTCAGAGCCCTCTCTGTGGGCACGCGCACCGTCACCCCAGTCCTAGGCCTTCAGCTGGGTTTTATAAAACCTTTTCACTTTAGGCCTCCGCCGCCGTGTGCAAAAAAAAAAAAAAAAAGATTCAATTAGTCAATTTCAACTTCTTGCGGGGAAAAAAAATCTTCCAAAGTTGGAATTGATTGATTGAACTTTTTAGTCCCACCCAGTCTACTGTTACTACTGCAGCCACGCCCAGCCAATGGGCCACACCCAGCCAATGAGCCACACCCACCCGGCGATGCATAAGTGGGTTTTGGGTTGCAGTTTGGACACTCGGTCTCTAAAAGGTTTGCCATCACTGAGCTACTCTAAAGAGCTTTGGAGACCATGAAAAAATGATGCTGGGCCATATATGGGCTTTTGCCTCCCCTCACTTTTTTTTTTTTTTTGGCAGTTTGGAGTTAATAAGTCAGAATTTAGTAAAGAAGAGACTACATGGCAGTTAAGGACCAGGTTAGAAACCAGGAGACTGTTAAATCTACAACAGTCCTGCCTTCAGCATAAAGCCTTTTAGGTGTCCTTGGGCCAATATCAGCCCTCAGAAAAAGGAGCAAGAGCGAAGTACGAGGGCAATTCGGAAATAAACCTCCATTTGGTTATCAATGACAGACGCTCGCAGATACAGAGCTTTTATTATGCACATTAGAGAACTATAACATTACATTACTTTTCGACATAATTGCCATTCAAATTGGGGCACTTGTCATAATGTCTTACAAGGTTTGAAATTCCTTAGTAGTCATCGTTTGGCGCCAAATCTGGGCTATGGGGGGGGGTGATCAAAAACATCCCAACGGAACTGCTTCAAAAGTTCTTGGGTGTGTCTAGCGGTGTGCGGGTGAGCATTATCGTGAACCAACACCACACCGGAAGTGGTGCCATAGAAAATCCCGCCAAATGTGAAGATGCCAAAGGATTACTGCTAGTGAAGTTCACGGAGCGTGGTTTTCAATTCAAGAGTACAGAGAAGAGCAACAAAGATGATTAGGGGACTGGAGGCTAAAACATATAAGGAATGGTTGCTGGAATTGGGTATGTCTAGTTTAATGAAGAGAAGGACGAGGGGGGACATGATAGCAGTGTTCCAATATCTCAGGGGCTGCCACAAAGAAGAGGGAGTCAAGCTATTCTCCAAGGCGCGTGAAGGCAGGACGAGAAGCAACGGGTGGAAACTGATCAAGGAGAGAAGCAACTTAGAACTAAGGAGAAACTTCCTGACAGTTAGAACAATTAACCAATGGAACAACCTGCCTCCAGAAGCGGTGAATGCTCCAACACTGGAAGTTTTTAAGAAGAGACTGGACAGCCATTTGTCTGAAATGGTGTAGGGTTCCTGCCTG
>NW_015389406.1:143608-149443 GCF_001527695.2 Protobothrops mucrosquamatus
GCCCCGGGGGGAGAGGGGAAAGAGGAGATGGGTTTATGGGAGGGGCAGGCCGAGAGCACCCATGACACTTGTGCAAGTGGGGTCATGAGGGCCCGCAACACTTGCATGAGTGGGGCTGTGCAAGCACACATGCATGCACAGCAGCCAGCCAGCCACTCACACAGCCCGGATGCAAATAGGCTACGGACTGGTGGTGGGCCATGGCCCACAGGTTGGGGACCCTTGTTTTAAAGTGTTAAAAAATAATGCTTTGAAAAGTGACAGTGCTGTATTTTCCTCTTGTTCTGCCAGGTGATGTTAGAACATAGAATAACAGGGTTGAAAGGGATCTTGGAGGTCTTTTGGTCAACCTCTGCTTGAGCAGGAGACTCTATACAGAATAACTGAATAACAGAGTTAGATGGGATCTTGGAGGTCTTCTAGTCCAACCCCCTTCTCAAGCAGGAGTCTCTGTACCATTCTGGACAAATGGCTTCAAATCTGTTCTTCAATGATGGAGCACCCACAACCTCCGCTGTTCCACTGATTAATTGTTCTCACTGTCAGAAAAATTCTCCTTAGTTCTAGGATGGGTCTCTTTTTGATGTGTTTCCATTACTTCTTGTCCTGCCCTCAGGTGCTTTGGAGAATAAGTTAACCCTCTCTTCTCTATGACAGCCCCTCAAGTACTGGAAGACTGCTATCGTGTTATTCCATTCCTATATACTTATTTACACACACCCAGTGTCAGCATAGTGCAGTAGTGGTGAAGGTGTTGGGCAAGGAATTGAGGGATCCAACTTCAACTCCACCTCTGAACCAGAAAAAGACGTTAAAATAGCTCAGAAAAAAATATCTCAGAATAATCACCTATCAAAATAGAAGACGAAAAACAAAAGAATTGCTAAATTGGGAAAAGGTTTGGTGACGGCAGCAAAGCCCATAAATCTGCTGAAGATCTCCACAGAGCATGGTGCTGATGCTTTAATGTTGGAAAGCCAACGATAAACAGAAAGAAAACCATTACAGCTAAGCCTGCATTTAGCATCAATCAACTTCAAAGGGGGAGGAAAAAAGCATCATGAGACAGCATAAAAGATGTGCTATACGTTACTTGACTGTTCTTCATTCAAAAGGTCCCCCCCCTTTGTTGGTTGGACCAATTTCTGTTGTAATGAAGACTATCAAACTATGTTTTGTAACTCAAAATACGTCCAATCCTCTTGTTTGAGTCTTGTACCTGTTTTCTAATGTTGTAATCCATATCTAAATTTATCCTGTTCCTTAGCAATTATTTCTGTCATGCTTTTTATATGGGAGAATTCTCTCTTGGTCATTACTGGAAACCCCGATTAAGCCTATCAAGACATGAGTTTGTCAGTTTGAATTGCCTTTCTTGAAAACTTCACTTATCCCCCTAAATACAGGTAAGTCCTTGATTTACGACACTAACGGAACCTGCCCATTACAATTGTAAGTCATGGGGATTATAAAGCAGGTCACCATGTGACTGACCCAATTTTACAAGCTTTTTGTGGCCTTCATTAAGTGAATCCTGTCATTACTGTAAGTGAATCCACAATTGTTAAGTGAACCCACGGTTCGCTATGGGACATTTTTGCTAAACACCAGAAGTAAACACCAGATTTTCTGCAAAAATGTTGTAACTGAAGTTGTGCCACAAAGAAGAGGGAGTCAACCTATTCTCCAAAGCACCTGAAGGCAGGACAAGAAGCAATGGATGGAAACTGATCAAGGAGAGAAGCAACCTAGAACTAAGGAGAAATTTCCTGTCAGTTAGAACAATTAATCAGTAGAACGACTTGCCTCCAGAAGTTGTGGGTGCTCCAACATTGGAGGTTTTTAAGAAGTGACTGGACAGCCACTTATCTGGAATGGTATAGGATCTCCTGCTTAAGCAGGGGTTTGGACTAGAGCAGGGGTGTCAAACTCGCAACGTCACATGACGTGTCGCAACATATTCTGACTTTTTTTCCACTGCCGGCAATGGGGTGGGCGCGGTTTCACCATGACGCATCTGGCCCACAGGCTGGCAGTTTGACATCCCTGGACTAGAAGACCTCCAAGGTCTCTTCCAACTCTGTTATTCTGTTATGTGATCTCGGGACACATCTGTAAATGCAGGCCAGCTACTGAGTGTTCAAAAGGCAGTCACATGACCTCAGGGAGGCCAGTCATTGGACTTTGGGAACGGGGTCATAAGTACCTTTTGGGAGGTTGGTTATAATTTTGAACAGTCACATTTTGGTGAAACTTGCTTGATCTTCAGGGTGCTGGCAAGAAGAGGTTGTATCCTGCTGAGAAAGCTCTGGATGCTGCTTTGTAACTATCCTCCAGAGATAAAGATAGTGATATGTTGAAAGGAAATTAAATCTCTTTCAAATCAATCCCAACTCCTGCTGACTTCAAAGGCCCCTGCTTTCCAGCTTTCTTGGAACAAGCCAACTGTGGTGCCCATTATCTTGTTTCAGGGTGTTTATTCAACTTTCCAGTCTAGTCTGCACCACTGGAAGCTTCTGATGGGCTCTCATCCAAGTAGTAATCTGGTTGATTTTAGCTAGCTTCGGAGTCCAGAGAAGATCAACCATGTGCTGCTACCTACGGTACGGAAACAGTTTAGACAACTACAGTAAGTTTATGCTTTCTTTTGGGCTGGCTCAGGAATTCTGGGAGTTGAAGTCCACAAGTCATAAAAGAGCTATGGTTCCCCACCCCTGGTCTAGGATCTCCTGCTTGAGCAGGGGGTTGGACTAGATGACTGTCAAGGTCCCTTCCAGCTCTATTCTGATTGAACTCACAAAGTACAGAAACTAAAGAGTCAGTTGAAGATTGAGAATTCCTAGGACCAAGTTGACAATACAGGTCGTCCTCCACTTACAGCCATTCATTTAGTGACTGTTCAAAGTTACAACAGCACTAAGAAAGGTGACAACGGACCCTCACACTTACCGTACTACCAACAAGCATCCCCAAAGGTCATGTGATCAAAGCACTTCTTGGTGGTTGAAAAAGAACAGATTGACTTCTAACCAGCAATTGATGTCAGGGAACCAATTATAGGATAAGAAAATCACTATATAGCAGGAACGGCAAGTATTTTAGGTTATTACCTTTCGATTTGTTCCACTGGTTTTGCATGTGTTTTCTTTTTTTTCTGAGTTTTAAATTTCTGTTTGTTACGATGAGCTAGAACAAAATGTAATACATAGTAAAAGTGATAATAGTAATAATTATGACAGTACAACAGTGACATTCCTATGAAGAAAATTAACTCATAATAGTGATTTGGTGTACTAAAATAGAGAAAATGGGCAGATTCATATAATAGTAATACAGGAAGTCCTTGACTTAGAGCAGTTCATTTAGTGAATGTTCAAAGTTGTTGTTGTTAGTTGCGAAGTCGTGTCCGACCCATCGCGACCCCATGGACAATGTTTCTCCAAGCCTTCCTGTCCTCTACCATCTTCTGGAGTCCATTTAAGCTCACGCCTACTGCTTCAGTGACTCCATCCAGCCACCTCATTCTCTGTCGTCCCCTTCTTCTATTGCCCGCTATCTTTCCCAGCATTAGGCCCTTCTCCAGTGAGTCCTTTCTTCTCATTAGGTGACCAAAGTACTTGAGTTTCAACTTCAGGATCTGGCCTTCTAAGGAGCAGTCAGGGTTGATCTCCTCTAGGACTGACTGGTTTGATCGCCTTGCATTCCAGGGGACTCGCAGGAGTCTTCTCCAGCACCATAGTTCAAAGGCCTCAATTCTTTTGCACTCAGCCTTTCTTATGGTCCAATTTTCACATCCATACATTGCAACTGGGAAAACCATGGCCTTGACTATATGAACTTTTGTTGGCAGGGTGATGTCTCTGCTTTTTAGTATGCTGTCTAGATTTGCCATAGCTTTCCTCCCCAGGAGCAAGTGTCTTCTAATTTCTTGGCTGCAGTCCCCATCTGCGGTAATCTTGAAGCCCAGGAAGATAAAATCTGTCACTACCTCCATTTCTTCCCCATCTATTTGCCAGGAATTGAGAGGGACGGATGCCATGATCTTGGTTTTCTTGACGTTGAGTTTCAAGCCAACATTTGCACTCTCCTTCTTCACCCGCATCAAGAGGCTCTTTAGTTCCTCTTCACTTTCTGCCATTAGAGTGGTATCATCAAAGTTACAACAGCACTATAAAAAAGGGACTTATGACCATTCTTCACACCTACAACTGTTGCAGCATCCCCAGGGTCACATGATCAAAACTCAGGTGCTTGGCAATAATGGTTCTTATTTAAGATGGTTGCAGTGTCCCCAGGGGTCATGTGATCCCCTTCTACGACATTCAGACAAGAAAAGTCAGTGGGGAAGCCAGCTTCGCTTAACAACCACATTACTAAGTTAATATCTGCACTGATTCACTGAATAACTGTGGCAAGAAAGGTTGTAAAATGGGACAAAACTCACTTAACAACTGTCTCACTTAGCAACAGGAATTTTGGGCTCAATTGCAGTCGTAAGTCGAGGGCTACCTGTATAAACTAAACCCATCTTTTAATATATTATTAAATCCAAACTATAGTGAAACATTGTTCCTTTGTTTTATTTGTTTCAATAAAAGCACATTTCAAAAATCAATAAGATAGATCAGTAGTTCTCTTGGATCTGTTGAATATTACAATACGCATCTCTTCCCAATAATGAGAATAGAATAGAATAGAATAGAATAGAATAGAATAGGACTTTATTGTCATTTTAAATGTATATTAATCAGTATACATTGAAAATGAGATTTTGTTGCATAAAAGCTCTCAGTGTAACATGTCTGCTGAACCCAGGATTAACAGAGGAACAATTCACTATGAAAAGTCAAATTCCATGTTTTGGGAATATATTGTAATTCAACCTCATATTTCCTTTTTAACTATTATATTTTCTTGCCTGCGGTTGTCACCCATGATGTTGCCTTCACCACAAACCACAAATGAAAGAGGCATAAATTGTTCTTACTGCATGAATGGCTTTCTCCTCTTATCCCAACACCATCCAAGGTCAGCCTGAAGGTACGCAAAAACCACTAGACGTAATCATTCATTATCTTGGAAGGAAGTCAGCTGAGTGAAAACCAAAACACAGAGACAAGATTAAGGATAGCAGTGGGAAAAAGCCAGAAGTCTGACACTCTACCCCACTGTTTCTCAACCTTGACAACTTTAAGATGTGTTGACTTCAGGCTGGCTGGGGAATTCTGGGAATTGGATTGGACACATCTGCTGAGATTGAGTGACACTGGTCTACTCTGACAAGCAACTGTTTTACTATGTTTCAGAGGCAGAGATCTTTCCCAGTATTGTCCCACAATTCATAATATTTTCAATTGGAGATCAACAGAAATAAAAAAATGTGGATCCTTTCAGCCTGGCCTCTCTCTGCTAAGGATTTCTTTTGTACACAAAGACCCTTACAGAAGATGGTGTGTTTACCCAGGTAGGAAACTGGAAAATTGTTTTAAAATGTGTTCTTCTCTTTTCAGATTAGCAAACTATCATCCCTGGGTGTCAGCAATGTTGTATATAACATTGACTTTAAAGGGACTCACCCATTCACTGTGATGTGAAGCATGGCTGGCTGGGGAATTCTGGGAGTTGAAGTCTACACGTCATAAAGTTGTTAAGTTTGAGAAACATCTGGGGTTCAAGACATCTTCAAATAAAGGCAGATCTGGCCTGGTGATCCAAAGTATTTTTTTAATCTTATTATTTTTATTCTGCAGACACGGAAGGAAAGATTGAGAAGAGTTAGCGTCCCCATGATGCTTTTTCTCCCAGCAAGAACATGAAAATTAGAATACAGCTTGC
>NW_015389406.1:150070-152165 GCF_001527695.2 Protobothrops mucrosquamatus
CGGGACACTGCAAACGTCATAAATATGAGCCAGTTGCCAAGCATCCAAATTTTGTTCATGTCAGCATGGGGAGGCTGCAACGGTCATAAGTGTGAAAAATGGTCACAAGTCACTTTTTCAGTGTTGTTGTAGCTTTGAACGGTCACTAAACAAACTGCTGTAAGTCAAAGACTAGCTGTAGTTCCTGGACACTTTTCTCAGACTGGTTTTGAAAGCTGAACTAGCCCACTAATCACAACAGGTGTTGCCTTAAAACCCGACTAGGATCAGAGCATGGATTACAACAGAATAATCGCTTAATCCTGATGCTTCTTGAGAAGTTCCCAGTAGAGAGTTAATGTGAAAGTCTCATTAGTGGAATCTGAAACAACAACAAAAAAGGATGTATCCAAAATATTTGTGCTAGTTTCTGACGATATTAATCGTAATTTGTATTAATTTAGAGGAATTCTCTAGAAATATTAGCTACTTTGAGTAAAGTAGAAAGGCATAGTGTCAGGCAATAAATCAAATACACACAGACACCTTTCAAAGACTGAAATCCATCAAGTATTCAAAGCATATCCAGATTAAAGTCTTTTTTTTTCCTAAGTGAAACTGCAAGATAAAAATTCTATAAATGTGAATGAATAAATGTTTCTCCAATTGCCTGTGCTGAATATATATTGAAGGAAACTAGATGGGAAGAAGTGTGGTTTTAAAATGGAAGGAAGAAGCATTAATAGCTTTCACTATGCCATGACACTCTTCCGTTGGCTAAAAAAATGAGTTCTATTAAACGAACATCATAGAGCATGGTGAAATTAAGTATATATATATTTATATATATAAATATATATATAAGTATAAATATATTTATATGTATATATGTGTATATCCTCCTCCTCCTCCTCTTCCTCCTCACCATTGTCTATCCATTGCAGTATGAAGGCCTCTTCCAATACGGTCCTGAGCTTTATTTTGCCAATTGAGCCCACAATATTTGCTGATGTCGTCACTCCATCTTAATAATAATAATAATAATAATAATAATAATAATAATAATAATAATAATAATAATAATAATAATAATAGTAAAGTTGGAAGGGACCTTGGAGGTCATCTGGTCCAACCCCCTGCTCAGGCAGGAAACCCTATACCATTGTGGACAAATGGCTGTCCAGTCTCTTCTTAAAAACTTCCAGTGTTGGAGCATTCACTGCTTCTGGAGGCAGGTTGTTCCACTGGTTAATTGTTCTAACTGTCAGGAAGTTTCTCCTTAGTTCTAGGTTGCTTTTCTCTTTGGTTAGCTTCCACCCTTGTTGCTTCTTGTCCTGCCTTCAGGCGCTTTGGAGAATAGCTTGACTCCCTCTTCTTTGTGGCAGCCCCTGAGATATTGGAACACTGCTATCATGTCCCCCCTCGTCCTTCTCTTCATTAAACTAGACATACCTAATTCCAGCAGCCGTTCCTCATATGCTTTAGCCTCCAGTCCCCTTGTTTTAGGTCTCTTTCGTGGACGCTTTTTATCAAGTGGGATCCATTCTATGACTGCCTTGGCCCCCCTGACACCAGTTCTCCTTACTGTGTGACCAGCCCATTTCCCTTTCAGTTCTTTTACTATCTTGATGGTATTATTGTATACTTTCGTTTGTTCTCTAATTCATGTGCAGGGCTTTCTATTGTATCTTGTATTGCCGGGCATGTATCTTTCCATGGCTCTTTGCACCACTCGTAGCTTTTGTATCAATTGTGAGGTTAGTGTCCATTTTTCACTGGCATATGTTACAGTAGGTAGCACACACTGACTGAAAACTTTTCAGACATAGGGAGAAGTTGTTCTTGAAAATTATGCTTAGCTTACGCCAACCACCTTTAATACACCATTCAGTTTCCTTTATTATATCACCTACCATTGAAATCCATTGGCCAAGGTATATGTAGTTCTGTATATATGTATGTGTATATACAGTGTGTGTGTATATATACACACACACACAATATATCTTATATATATATATATATATATATATATATATATATATATATATATATATATATATATATATATATATATATATATATATATATATATATATATATATATATATATATA
>NW_015389406.1:152830-160917 GCF_001527695.2 Protobothrops mucrosquamatus
ATATATATATATATATATATATATATATATATATATATATATATATATATATATATATATATATTATCTTGAGTTTGTGAAGTGGTGTAGATAGCTTCTGCCTTTTAGGATTGATGATCAATAGTAAAGGAACCAGAAGTCATATACTACAGAGTAGCATTTGGTAGAGCAGACATGAAGGCTTAGAAAAGATATTTATTTATTCAATTTATATACCGCCCATCTCACTATCGAGAGATTCAGATGCCAGATTCAGATTCAGATGTCTATATACCTACAACGGTCAAACTCATGCAGGCAATGGTATTCTCTAGGATACTCTTATGAAAGTGAAAATTGGACTTTGAAAAGGAAAGACTATTTACACTTCTGAAATTTGGTCTAGAAGACGAAGACAATGGGTAGCTGAGAAAATAATTAAATGGATCATCAAACAAATCAACTCAAGAGTTCTCACTCAGGGTACAAAGGACCAGGCTGAAAAGGTCACACTTTGGACACTTTATGCGAAGACCGAACTCCATAATGGATAACCAACAGCAAAGTGGATGGACTTGATTATGGCAACAACGACTTGCAAGCCAGGTTGCAGATAAAAGATCCCAGAGAAAGGTCATTTTTATGGTTGCTAACAGCCAACACCAACTTGATGGCACCTAATCAACCAGCCAGTCAGTTATTCTTCTCTTTCAGCTGTCTTAATTAACAACTGAAAGAACTAAAAGAGAGCAGATAATGCAATTGCTCTGCATATCTACATTCCTAGTCTTACCTCATAGCTAAAGCAATTACTGAACACAAAAATACACTGAGGCCAAAGCCTCTAGAGCAGATAGAATTCAAACAACGGGGTCTGGTCATGATCCCATATAAACTTTCCACATTTTCCCTGGTAAGTTGAGATAGGTTGGAGATTGTTGTATACTATTTTAAAAGCTGGGATTGGGTAACATAAAAAAGATTTAAGTAGAATACCTGTTAGCTTCATGTACAGACATTTCTTAAACATTTCTTCTTTAGACCTTGGCATCCCACTTGAAAAGACTGGATTCCTATCAAGTCAAAATTTGAATGGGCTGAAGTTCAAAGGCCTGGAGGCTAAAATATACCAAAAAGAATGGCTGCGGGACTTGGGTTTGGATAGTCTAAAACAAAGAAGAAATAGGGGAGACATGATAGCAGTGTTCCAGTATCTGAAGGTCTGCCACAAGGCAGAGGGGGTCAGGCTGTTCACCAAAGCACCAGAAGGAATGATGAGAAACAATGTTTGGAAACTGATCAAGGAGAGAAACAATGTGGAATTAAGGAGAAACTTACTGACAGTGAGGACAATCAACCAGTGGAACAGTTTACCCCCAGAAATCATGGGCGCTCCATCACTGGAGATTTTAAAGAAAAGACTAGACCATCACCTGTCCGAGATGGTATAGGTTCTCCTGCTTGAGCAGGGGGGTGGACTAGAAGACCCCCAGGATCCCTTCTATTCTATTCTATTCTATTCTATTCTATTCTATTCTATTCTATTCTATTCTATTCTATTCTATTCTATTCTTTCAATGGAGGAATTAAACTAATTGAAACCTAGCTCATATAGCACCAATTCTATACAGATCAAACTCACTTTGTACAGCCAAACGGATGCAACCAAAATCCAATGGCAGTAGAAACCATTGTCTGGAACATGCTTTTTCAAAGCACCTACCTCCTCTTGGTCATTACAAAGACTTACACATTTGTTTTTATGCATAAAAAATATGACTTGTACTACAGGTAGTCTCTGACTTATGACTATAATCAGTGGTGGGATTCAAATATGTGAACAACCGGTTCTCTGTGTGGATGCCACTTCCGGAAGTCCATTCTGGGCCTGGGCAACAAAAAATTAGCTACCAGTTCTGCCAAATTGGTGCGAACCGGCTGAATCCCACCACTGACTATAATAGAATCTGGAATTTCTGCTGTATATCATGACAATCCTAAGTCAAGGCACCCACATGAACAACCCAATTTTATGACATTTTTTTTGCAGCAATGCAGTGTGGTCGTCGTCCGCCCTGGACTTTTTGTTGGAAAGTGGAAGAAAATGCTGGTTTTCCGTGAAAAGCATCCTAAATTGTGGTCACATGACCACTGGATGCTGCAAACCAGTTGGAGCATAAAGATTCAAATATTGGATCTGGGCTGGGGAGTGTAAGTAACATTAGGCAAAGTGCAAAAGCAAGAAAATGTTTATGTGTCATCAAGGCATTTTTTTAAACTCTTAGCAAACACATAGATAGTTTTTCTCCATGACAATCTATCCTAAGGGTAGTCAACCTTGGCTCTTTTATGACTCGTGGACTTCAACTCCCAGAATTCCTGAGCCAGCACAGCTGGCTCAGGAATTCTGGGAGTTGAAGTCCACGAGTCATAAAAGAGCCAAGATTCACTACCCCTGATCTATCCCTATAACTGAGCCCATCTACCTGGTTGCTGGTCTTCCTCTTCTCTTTCCTTCCAATTTCCCCAGCATTGCGGCCTTTCCCAGAAAGTCCCAAAGATGCATTTTTTCAAAAGGCAACTGGACTTTCTTGGGTTTTTTTTTCCTTTTGAAAATGTTTTGGTTCTCATCCAAGAAGCTTCTTCAGTTCTAACCAGGTTAACCCTGACTAAGTTAACTAGGTTAACCCCAACCCTAACTAACCCTAATTAAGAAGCTTTTTGGGTGAGAAGCAACAGTTTTCAAAGGGAAAAAAAATCAAGAAAGTCTAGTTGCCTTTTGGAAAAAAACACCTTTGGGACAACCGTGACCTGGATGATTGAGAATCTCCATAGACATTTTCCAGAGAGCTGGGTCTTCACATAATATACCTGAAGTAGGATAGTTTAAAGTAAAACAATATTAAAGAAATAATAATCCAGAGAAATGACAAGCATAAGGAGAAAAAAAAACTGTAGCTAAATCCAGAGGAAAGGTACCTTGTAAATGCAATACACTTTCTTTTTTTAACACTAGTTAAGCTGATCCTGGTACTGTGAACTCTGTTTTATTAAGAACATCTGGTTTCAAATCCTTTCTCAGCTGCAACCTTCTATAGCTGAACACAAACTTGATTCGCATTTTATGCTAAGCCCAGATTTCTTGAATAAGCCATAGCTTTCTGGATTCAAATATGTTAAAATTTGATTTATAGACTGACTAGAGTAGTGACAGATTTTATCTTCCTGGGCTCCATGATCACCGCAGATGGGGACTGCAGCCAAGAAATTAAAAGACGCTTGCTCCTGGGGAGGAAAGCTGTGACAAATCTAGACAGCATATTAAAAAGCAGAGACATCACCCTGCCAACAAAAGTGTGTATAGTCAAGGCCATGGTTTTCCCAGTTGCAATGTATGGCTGTGAAAGTTGGACCATAAGAAAAACTGAGCACCAAAGAATTGAGGCCTTTGAACTATGGTGCTGGAGAAGACTCCTGCGAGTCCCCTGGACCGCAAGGCGATCAAACCGGTCAGTCCTAGAGGAGATCAACCCTGACTGCTCTTTAGAAGGCCAGATCCTGAAGTTGAAACTCAAGTACTTTGGCCACCTAATGAGAAGGAAGGACTCACCGGAGAAGAGCCTAATGCTGGGAAAGACTGAGGGCAACAGAAGAAGGGGACGACAGAGAATGAGGTGGCTGGATAGAGTCACTGAAGTAGTAGGCGTGAACTTAAATGGGCTCCAGAAGATGGCAGAGGACAGGAAGGCCTGGAGGAACATTGTCCATGGGGTCGTGATGGGTCGGGCACGACTTTGCAACTAACAACGAAAGAGAAGAAAACTCAAACCAAACAAATTCCATCATGGCTTTATTATACTTTTCCAGCCAATCTACCACTACAGTAGGCTGTTACTCCAGAATTTTCCCCAGATCAGGCAAGTGAATCTTGTCAAAATGCCAGATGTGCTTCAAGTTAAATCAAATGCAAAGTGATGCCTATCAGCACCACCTCCCTGGCCAGTCACTCACTCTCAGCCCAACCTATCTCGCAAGGCTGTTGTTGTGGGGAAAATACGTGGAGGAAGGTGTATTAGAAATCTCCACCTCCTTGAATTGTTTATAAAAATAAGTTTCCCGCACACAGTTATGCATGTTGAAACGGCAGTGACCGACCAGGAGAAGAATTTTAGCTATAACTCAACAGACCAGGATATAGCCCTTGATATCCGAAGTGGTAAAAGGGGGGGGGGGGAGAGAAAGGCAGGCTATTCTCTTAGGTAGCACCCGTAAAATCAAACCATCAATACAGATCTGGCTACCGCTTCTCACAAAGGATGTAGCAGAACTGGGAAACGCACCTACAAATACAGCCCAAAGAATGAGGTGGTTGGGAATAAAACAGCTCCTGTTGTATGATTTGGGATTTCCAGCTCCTATAAAAAGCCGGAGGGGAGAGGGGGAATGGGATGACATCATCAAGATCATTTGAACCAGGCAAGGCATGGCAAATGCAGACAGACCCTTCTCGGTTCTTCTCAACAATGTAAGACTTCAGAGGGCTCATGAAATGCAGAAGAATACAAAAGCGAATACCTTTTGATACAACACATACTTAAACTGGAATGTGCAGCCCTGAGGAATTCATGCAGGACCCGGCCTATCAGTGGCTATTAATCTTAATGGCTGCGTATTACCCCTGAAACCTTAAAAGCTGCAAACCTTAAATCTCAGTTTATAGCCAGCAAGGGTGGAAGAGAAACGTTGCTTTCCTGCCCTTGTGAGTTTCCTGCTGACAGCTGGTTCTGTTGAACCTAATTTAATCTACTCAATTGAAGACAATATCTGAGTCCAGCCCACTCTTATTATCACTGTCTTGGATTTATTTATTTTATTCGGTTTACAGTGGTCAGCAACAACTGGAGGACACATTGAAAAGAAATCATCTCACAAATCGCAGCTAATTCCAAGTATAAAACAAAAGATACTTTAAAGAAAAGCAGGTAACGGAGAAACATAAAATGCCAACTGAGGATCAAACGACAGTAAATGAACCAAACCTCAGGGGTCAGCCACTGTGGGAAGTAGAACTCTTGAATAGATGGGTCATCCCTGGCCTGTTCCTACCCTTAAGGAGAAAGTTCCTTAACAGTGAGGACAATTAACTAGTGGAACAGCTTGCCTCCAGAAATCGTGGGCGCTCCATCACTGGAGGTTTTTAAGAAGAGGCTAGACAGTCACTTGTCTGAGATGATATAGGTTCTCCTGCTTGAGCAGGGGGCTGGACTAGAAGACCTCCAAGGTCCCTTCCAGCTCTATTGTATTCTATATTCCTACGTTCTTCTAAGGTTGATGGTAGGAGAACCTATTCATAGCTCACATGCTCACCCTAGTGGCCGTGGGTCGAAAGGCAGGCTCTCTAATATTAAAATCTGTGCCCATAATCCCTTCCAGTGGCTGCGGTTGAAAGCCGGTCATTTTAAGGTTATTCCAGGATGTTCTGCGTATTTTCAAAGCTGATCGATTTTACCCCATGCAGCGTCCAAACTGAAAGCTGCAGCCAAGAAGTCAGATATGACTTAGCGCAATTGTGCGGTGAAAAGAAATGCACATTTCAATTGGGACAAAAAAGATTTCACCTTCTGAGAATTGGGGTGGTGGTGAAAATCTTACATCAAAATACCATACTTTGGAGTGGGGGAGGGATTTGTAGCTGTATTTAAATCTGCCTGTCGTTTAAGGAACGGCTGCTGGAATTGGGTATGTCTAGTTTAATGAAGAGAAGGACGAGGGGGGACATGATAGCAGTGTTCCAATATCTCAGGGGCTGCCATAAAGAAGAGGGAGTCAAGCTATTCTCCAAAGCGCCTGAAGGCAGGACGAGAAGCAACGGGTGGAAACTAATCAAGGAGAGAAGCAACCTAGAACTAAGGAGAAACTTCCTGACAGTGAGAACAATTAACCAGTGGAACAACCTGCCTCCGGAAGGCCACTTACGCGGTTGTGACCTTCAAAAATTCTTCTCTGACCTGTCGGTAAACAGGCTTTACCATATCCCAAAGGACGGACTCGTCCCCCAACCTGATCTACTGGAAGTTCCAGGGAAGGTTGAAATGATAATAATAATAATAATAATAATAATAATAATAATAATAATAATAATAATAATAATAATAATAATAAATTACAGTAAATGTACAAATATTATTCTGGGTGGAAATACAGGGTATAAGACAGTGATGGCGAACCTTTTAGAGACTGAGTGCCCAAACTGCAAAACCCTCTTATGCATCATCAAGCGCCGGGTGGGTGTGGCTGCGGTGGTAACAGCAGACTGGGTGGGACAAAAAAGTTCAATTAATCAATTCCAACTTTGGAAGATCTTTTTTTTCCCCATGAGAAGTTGAAATTGACTGATTGAACTTTTTTTTTTTTTTTGCACACGGTGGGGGAGGCCTAAAGCGAAAAAGTTTTATAAAACCCAGCTGAAGGCTTAGGACTGGGGCGACGGCGCACGTGCCCACAGAGAGGGCTCTGAGTGCCGCCTCTGGCACCCGTGCCATAGGTTCGCCACCACTGGTATAAGGTTTTGAATGCCATTTGAAAAAGCTCCTCTTTTCTTGCATTTGATTTTGTGTTTATTTTTCTTGGGCACTCTTTGTATCACTTCCAGATGGCCTCTGCCTGCCTCTATAGCATGGGGTTATTTGAATCAAGAAACAGCTTTTCTCCTGACCTTGTGATGGTTTATCTACAACTGGAACCAACCAACCTACCTACCTACCTACCTTCCTTCCTTCCTTCCTTCCTTCCTTCCTTGGCTTCACTGGAGTTGGTGAGCAAATGAGTTTTCCACTGACTCTTATTCTTGAGGGACCACTTTCTCCCATCCAGTAAGATTTGAGAAAGTGGTTGCCCTTTGCATCTCATCCATCACACGGTGTCATTTGCTTCACTTTCTCTGCTGTGGTAAGAAAAGTTTTATTTCAGGGGTCTTCAAACTTGGCCCTTTTATGACTTCTGGACTTCAACTCCCAGAATTCCTCAGCCAGTGTGCCTGGCTGAGGAATTCTGGGAGTTGAAGTCCACAAATCATAAAAGGGCCAAGTTTGAAGACCTGTTTTATTTATTGGATTTTTAGCCCACCTTCTTCCTCCTTCTTCTTCCTCCTATTTTTCTCACAATAACCCTGTAAAGCAGAGAGAAGTGACTGGCCCAGACTCCTCCCAGCTGACTTTCATGCCTAAGGCTGCACTGTCTCCTAAACCAGCACCTTCACCAGACTGACTCACTTCAGATGACCCTCACCTTGCAAGGCTTCAACAAAGCCTTGCAAGTAAATTTAATAAAGAAATAATTTCTGAAAACAAGACCCTGGGTAAGGCTGGAATTGATCCACCTGATGTGTATTGTGTGTTCCTGTCAGGATATAAGTTGGTTTCCTCTGTGGTGTTTTTTAAATTTGTGTATAGATAGATAGATAGATAGATGATAGATAGATAGATAGATAGATAGATAGATAGATAGATAGATAGATAGATAGATAACCTTTATTGTCATTTTTTACTGTGGGTACAATGGCACACATTAAAAATGAAATTTAGTTGCTTGCTCTCCAAGTTTACACATACATAACACACATTTAAACATACTATACACAACATATGTATAGACCTATACCCCTACATATAAGTAACATATAAATATTAATCACATTGGACAATATTAATCATACGGGACTTGCTTTAAATTTGTTACCACCCAGAGTCAGTACTGAGGTGTGCAGGTTTATAAGTTGTAAATAAATACATAGAAATCATAAAGAAATCCTGCATCTCCTCAGTGGAAGTTGGTGCAAAGGACATAGTAGCCTTTTCAATGAACTGGGACTTAATTCTTCTGCTCTGATTCTAGTCAGTTTCACTAATCGCTGAATAAACTGATTTGGTTGTTTTTGTTTATATAAGCAGCAGGCCCTGAATCCTTGCCTCATCCTACCTCTGGGCTCAATTGAGTCATTATTACTCTCCTGCACACTTGCAAAGAGGTTCTCACACACATACTCTGAAAATTACAACTGCAGTCTGAGCTATTGCATAATTCGCCTGACTGCTAAATACTATCTAACC
>NW_015389406.1:161452-165912 GCF_001527695.2 Protobothrops mucrosquamatus
CTCCGCTGCCTCTTTGCCCTCTGGGAAAGATCCCCTCCCCCTTGCAAATCCAGACTACATTCTACGGTACTACATCAGATGTGTGTGTCCCAGCAATTTATTTTCGTCTTCTTGGTTGGGGTGGTTTGGTAGTAAGAAGATTTCAGTGGTAGCATCTGAAACACCTCAGATGGTGGTGGCTTTTTTTAAGTCCCATATTCAAAAACTCTCCTATTGGACAGCTGGAAGGAGTACTGGTTGGTTCATGGTGTTTCCAGAAGGTTCTCAAGAGTTTTCAGGCTGGCCATCCTGAAGAGGGTGGAAGGTTGACTCTAGAGTTGTGAGGGACAGGAGTATAAGGACTGTATATATATGCAAATGGGCAGAGAAAGAGCTTTGCAACAAGCAAGGAGAAATATTGGTTGCAACTGATGTGCATACAAATAGAAAGGTATGTGGCTGCTACTAAGACATGGAAGTTGGGGGTATCCATTTTTGCAGCAGCAAAAATATGAAAATGATAGCCACAGCTAGATGCTCAAAGCTTCAACTTTTTTGTGTGTTTTGCAATGCATGGGATCCACATCAAAAGCAGAGGGAATTTGATTGCATGTTGTGGTTCTCATCTTGAAATTTTTTAAAAAATATAGATGCACTTGCTATGGCTGAAGGAGAGCCTAGATACTTTCAGCATCCTTTATGGACTTTCTGCTAATACTGGGACTGAAAAGATGATGTTTTATGTTGTGGGAAGTCAGCCCCCCCCCAGAGAAGGAAATATTAAAGAGGCAGAAAAGCATGCCCAGTTTTTCTTAATAGCCCCAAGTCTCCCTCCCCCAAGCAGAAACCAGCTCTGTAGAAATGCAGATGTAAACCATTCAGGAAGGTTGAAGCTAGAAGCTTAGGAAGACAAAGAAACCTAAAATCTACATACCACACCCAAACTCTAAGACAGGACATAATAGGATTAACACAGAGATGCCAAAGGGCACACCCAGACTCAGATCAGAATACATGACACAGGAACTACAAAGCCTCAAACAGGAACAGGAACCAATTCCAAACAAAAAGCCCAGAGGGTATAAAAACCCACTCCCTACATGTCCTCTCTTTTCTTCCAAAGCCATCTTTCTGTCTGGCTCTCCTCTTCAATAAACTGCAACCTTCTTTCTAAAGCAGTCTCCATGTTGTTTATTTCTGGCTTAGACTGAACCATGAAGAAGATTTTTCCTTCAACAATGTATTTGTTTATAGATAAGAGATGGGATATGGGATGAAGAGATAAATGTTTGTGACTTTAGAGGGGTTAAAGAGTACTAACTTTGTTTATACTTGTGATGAGAGTTGGAAGTCACTTCTTTATATATTTTTTTCCTTTCTTTATTATATTTGTACTTTTTCTTCTCTTTTTCTTTTTCCTTGCATTTTCTCTTTATTTTTTCCTTTTTTTCTTTCTCTTTCCCTTTCTTCTTTTCCTTTTCAATTTTCACTCCTTCTTACCATTCTATTTTCTTTCAGTTTAGTTTGTATAAAGGTTAACAATTAGATTAACAATTATAATCAACATTCTTAATAAAAATTATACCTAACAGAGAATGATTGATACCTTAACACACCCAGATAAGAAAACAGATAGGAAGGGCCACTCTGTTATCTTCACGGGAAATATGTCACAAAACAAGTATGCAGAACCAGCTTTACCACTCAAAAGAGGCAACTGCGGGTACCTCCCGTCTTTTGAAAGATCTCATCACAAAAACGGGGGCAGGTGGACTGATTTTCAACACCAACACCAACAGATGCAAGCCATCTGTAAGGACCTGCCTCAACTAGATCTCCCAAGAAAGCAGAACTCTTGAAATGGGCATTGTCTCAAAAGGAAACTTTTATTGAGAGTTAGTGATGGCAAAAGAGCAAAGCAAGGTCTGAGATTTGGCGCGTAAAGGATTACATCAAAAAGGCAATTCAAAACTCTTTCACCCCCCCAATGTCCAACTGTCCAGTTGAAATCCAGCCAATCCATAGGTGCCACCGTGTTATGAGAAGCTGGAGATTTAGTGCCCATCTCAAGATCTCTCCTGGTTTTGTTTCCCAAGGGTCCCAGGTTCTGTTGTTTGGAGATAAGGCAGATTTTTTCAGGGACAGCATCTCGCCCAGAGCAGTGCAAAGCAAATAACATTCCTCATGCAAGCACCTTCCCCCAACAGTATGGCAAGCCCCGAAAATACATAGGTAAAAGAAAAAAAGGGAGAAAGGGAAGGATTAAAGGCAAATATATCTGAGGGGTTCTGACACCATCTCTTTGAATAATTTTCTCTTATGGGACTAGATTGGTCAGGAACCCAGTTAGAATAATCATCACAAGAATTTTACAGTGCAGATGACCTTGGCTTCCAAACACAATTACAAATAAGATCATTTATCAGCAGAAGCAGATCATAAACAGCTAACTTGACCCAAAAGGATGTGTATTCTAGTGTATGTATTCGTAATACCATACAAAGTAAGCTGCTACTGAAAACTTGCACCTTGGAAGTATAAGCTAGAAGAGTGTTTTTCAACCTTGGTAAGCTTAAGATGTACAGGCTTCAGCTCCCAGAATTCCCCAGACAGCCGTTTTAAACTGATGTTGACGCACACACATCTTAAACTTGCCAAGGTTGAGAAATGATAACATAGATTACTGCATTAAAATCAAGCTAGGAGAGAAGGGGGTTTGTATAGGCCAGGGGTAGGCAACCTTGGCTCTTTTATGTGTCGTGGACTTCAACTCCCAGAATTCCTGAGCCAGCCATGCTGAGGGGAAAGGGAGAGGTTTCCAAGCTGAGCCACGGTCGTAAGTGAAAAACAGTCATAAGTCACTTTTTTCAGTGCCGTTGTAACTGCCGTTGTAACTTCGAACGGTCCCTAAACAAATGTAAGTTGTGAGTCAAGGACAGCCTGAACACCAAGTCTAGACAACTGACATATTTGATAATTTTAAAAATCAATAACCCTGTTAGCAGCTTATGGGTTAAAATGCAACACAAGGGAGATAAAAAAATGATGAATGGAGTTTAGATAGCAAAAAAATTACATTTACCTACTTATTTCTTTAAAATTTGCATGTCTCCTTTTGCAGTCACATTTTCCTGGGTAGCTCACGAGGCATTAAAGTCTCTCTTCACAATTAGGAATCCCATTGTATTCTTTTTTTTTTTTTTAAAGAAAACCACTACAAAGAGAAATATTTACTATAGTTCATAAGTAAGACCATGGAGCAGTGAAAAACATAAATCAATTATTTCTGCTCCATCTTCAGTTCAGGCAGAGCAGAATATTGAGACCGTGCTAATGGTTATGCTGATGGTTCAGCAACATCTGAGACTTCTCGTTCCATCAGTGGTCCACCAAGTGAAGAGACCTGGGTGGCTGGTCCCCATGGTGAAGGACCAGCCACAGATGCTTCCCAAAGACGAACTTAGGTGTTTCACAAGAAGCAGTGATGGATTGAGAATAGTCCTTCTACTAGCTTCAAGAAATAGGTCCACCTGCCTAATATTTTTATTGTTCACTTGGAATTTCAACTTTTACCTCTTACAGTACAAGCATTTTAAAAATTATATTCTTCTGTATCAAGTTGGCTTTCCTCTGGCCACAAATATATTCCATTTGTTTAGTGCCGCGGTGGAGTGGGGAACTATGGCCCCTTTATGGCCTGTGGA
This sequence comes from Protobothrops mucrosquamatus, assembly GCF_001527695.2. Lineage (NCBI taxonomy): Eukaryota > Metazoa > Chordata > Lepidosauria > Squamata > Viperidae > Protobothrops > Protobothrops mucrosquamatus. The sequence continues at coordinate 165,136 of NW_015389406.1, forward strand.
CTTCAATTCCCAGAATTCCTGAGCCAGGCTGGCACAGGAATTCTGGGAGTTGAAGTCCGCAGGTCATAAAGGGGCTATAGTTCCCCACCCCTCATTTAGTGGCTTGAAAAGAGCAACACAGTTGAGTTGTTGTGGTCTCTGTTTTTCTTCAGCTGTTTTTTGCTTTGTCCTTGCAGCACAAGGTGCAAATATGATTATGGTTGAAGGGTAATGTAGGCCCTTTACTGTATGTGTGAATTTAAGACCTTTCCCTTTTGGCATACCATCCCTTCTGATAAAGGGGTCCTAGAAAGCCGATTATTTCTGTACCCTGAGAAAGTTTTCTGGAAAAACTTAGAAATCCCCAGGTAATATTGCAACTACCTCTTTTCCTGCAAGCTCCCATCAGTGTCGCCACGTTAAGCATCGAAATGATGCAGATGCTTCACCTATTTGATGGCTAATATGGCGTGCGACTATTCTAGCATCGGAAAGAGATAATCAAGCAGATGCTTCTGGCCTTTGCCTTAAAATTTCTCAGGTGGGCCTCCTGCACCATTTTGTTTTTGCACCCCTGCCAACTACTGCCATAGCAACTGTCTCTCCGGGTTGCCATAGGTTTGTCAAGTCAGATTCCCTTGTTGCTATGACAACAGAATGACTTCAGGGACAGGAATAAGTTCCATTGCCATTGGATGGGAACAGAATGTAGTTGCTGATGGAGAGATTAGGGTACCAAATATGAGCGAGAAACTTCCTTCTTATGTTCTAAATGTGTGCTTTGCTGAATAGAAAAAT
>NW_015389407.1:0-9146 GCF_001527695.2 Protobothrops mucrosquamatus
TGTGAAGCCGCTGGGAGAGATCATCCGTGGCTTTGGGGTGGAGTTCCATCAGTACGCTGATGATACCCAGCTGTACATCTCCACCCCAGGTCACCCCAACGATGCCCTTGATGTGATGGCCCGGTGCCTGGAGGCCGTACGGGTCTGGATGGGGAGGAACAGACTCAGACTCAACCCTTCCAAGACCGAGTGGCTGTGGGTCTTCATTTAGTGAATTTGTCTTCATTTAGTGAATTTTTTAAAAAGGAGGAAAAGTTTATGTTTTATTTAAAATGTCACAAAGTGCAAACAAGCCAAGATTATACGGTAGTCCATTTTGCAGATGGACTACTGCAGTGATGGCGAACCTTTTAGAGACCGAGTGCCCAAAAACTGGCCCTGCCCCTGCTCCACCCCCTGCCCCGCCCCCGCCCCACCTGCCCGCAGGGCTACTCACCGCCTCCAGGGCCCGCCGCAGATCGCCCAGGCAGCCCAGCAGCGCCATGGCGGCCATGCCCTCTGCCCGTGCCCCGCAGCATCAACTGTGCGCGATCGGGCGTGAGGGCAGAATCTTGTCTACGCTGCCTGGCTGCCATGTCCTTGGCTGTGCTGCTCCGCGTGGGCCACACTCGGGGGCGACTCTCCTCCAGGGGCGGCTGCTGGTGAGGAGGGGGTCATGGGGGGGAGGCAAGGCTGGGGCAACAGCATGTGTGCCCACAGAGAGGGCTCCGAGGGCCGCCTCTGGCACCCGTGCCATAGGTTCACCACCACTGGACTACTGTATAACCCAGACTTCTTCAAGGGCGAGCCAGACTGATGTGATGGGACTGCAGTTGCCTGAATTTTCAACCTATCGCGAGAGCACCAAATTGGGGAAGTGTGGGAAATATACAGAGATTTGCATACAGCTCTTACTATTCCAATAACCAGTAGCAAAAATTATTTTCATTTTTTTCTTTGTCATGAGGCAGCATAAAGAGCAGGAATAAACTCTGGACAGAGGACAGGTAATCCTCGGCTTATGAGTGCAGTTGGGACCAGAATTTTGGTCGTAAGTTGTAACAGTCATAAGTCGAGGAAGCCATGTGACTGGACTAGATTTTACGACTGTTTTTACAACAGTCATTAGGGGAATCATGTCGCATATGTGAACCCATTTCCCAAATGGGCATTTTTTGCTGGAAAAATGGTGCAGATCAACAAAAAATGTCATAAATTGTGGCCATGTGACCACAGGATGCCACAACCAGTTGTAAATGTGAACCACCAAAATCACAGTCCTGTGAACACAGTGGGGGGGGGGGGAAGGCGCCACAACATTTTATGAAGGCTGGAAGTACTTTATGGGCCATAAAACAACATTTCCAAGGCTGTTTTGCCCCATTTGTAACTCCAAACAGCTGTTTAATGATAGGTCGTAAGTCAAGGAGTACCTGTCAAACATATGGAATTTTTTATGCAGCTGTTAGTTAATCAGAGATGGCTGAGATCTGTATTAAAGATTATATACTTGAAGAAATCTGATTGTAGCACTTTTTCAAATTAAGATTTTGTTAAGGAAAATATACTTTCTCTGATAATGACCAATTGAGTATATCGGTTACAGTATTCACTGCCCTCCATACAATGTACAGGTAGTCTTCAACTTAAGATCACAATTGAGTCAAACATTTCTGTTGCTAATGAGACAGTTGTTAAATGAATTTTGCCCCATTTTATGACCTTTCTTGCCATAGTTGTTAAGTGAATCACTGCAGTTGTTAAATTAGTAACATGTTTGTCAAGTAAATCTGACTTCCCTACTGGCTTTGCTTGTCAGAAGTTCGCAAAAGGTGATCACATGACCCCAGGACACTGCAACAGTCATAAATGTGAGCCAGTTGCCAAGCGTCTGAATTTTGATCACATGATCATGGGGATGCTACAACAGTTGTAAGTGTGAAAAACAGTCATAAGTCACTTTTTTCAGTGTTGTAACTTCGAGCAGTCACTAAATGAACTGTTGTAAGTCGAGGACTACCTGTATTTGCAGGTATATTTTCATAATACTGTTTCTTTTAACTGTCATGATATCAACCAGCAGATGTAGCATAATGATTTTGTCTGGCTTTATGGCATAACTATCTGCAGTATGGCTTCCTCCTATGAGTACTAAATTCAATGCTTTTATTATTTATTTTTTACCATCCTTGAAATGAATTGTGTGTCTTTACGACAACTTGTACTGAAACATCCTAAAATTGTAGTAAACGAAAAGAAGTCAGCAACAGTTTCATAATATAATAGATGGGGTACAAAGAGAATTTAGATACACAGGTAGTCCTTGACTTACAACCGTTCATTTAGTGACCGTTCGAAGTTATAATGGTACTGAAAAAAGTGACTTATGACCATTTTTCACATATAATCACTGAGTATCTTCATGGTCACGTGATCAAAATTTGGATGCCTGGTTCATATTTATGACAGTCGCAGTGTCCCAAGGTCACGTGAACAACTTTTATAAGCTTCTGACAAGAAAAGTTAATTGGGAAGCCAGATTCATTTAACATTCATTTTCTAGACTCTAGAAAGAGTTCAGAGAAGAGCAACAAAGATGATCAGGGGACTGGAGGCTAAAACATATAAGGAACGGTTGCTGGAATTGGGTATGTCTAGTTTAATGAAGAGAAGGACGAGGGGGGACATGATAGCAGTGTTCCAATATCTCCGGGGCTGCCCCAAAGAAGAGGGAGTCAAGCTATTTTCCAAAGGGCCTGAAGACAGGACAAGAAGCAATGGGTGGAAACTAACCAAAGAGAGAAGCAACCTAGAACTAAGGAGAAACTTCCTGACAGTTAGAACGATTAACCGGTAGAACAACCTGCCTCCAGAAGCGGTGAATGCTCCAACACTGGAAGTTTTTAAGAAGAAACTGGACAGCCATTTGTCCGAAATGGTATAGGGTTACCTGCCTGAGCAGGGGGTTGGACTAGATGACCTCCAAGGTCCCTTCCAACTTTATTATTATTATTATTAATTATTATTATTATTATTGTAATTGTGTTAGTAACTTAACAACTGCAGTGATTCACTTAAGAACTGTTGCAAGAAAGGTTGTAAAATGGGGCAAAATTCACTTAACTATCTCGCTTAGCAACAGAAATGTTGGGCTCAATTGTGGTCATAAGTTGAGGACTACCTGTATTATTCTACAGATGAGAGCAACCGCTTGACTGAGAAGTAGGATTTATATGCATTTAAGTTGCAATAGTACAATTTTGAATAATGTAATATTCAAATTACTGTGGCTCAAAATTCAGTTAAAGTGAGGCTAACATATACACAGTTGTGGTTTTTGACAATCTGTGTGCATAATGGAGACATGGAAGGTTCTGACGAAGTATAAATTTTAAAAAGTATACATTTTATAAAGAATATACTCAGTATATTAACAAACAGTATAATTTGTAAAAAGAAGAGACTTGCTATTTACTTTAGAGCAAAAATTTAATGCAATTGAATGACATAAATGTGGTCATGGCAATATTAAAAGGACAAGATGTTGGAATGCCTGAATGTATGGCAGATTTTTTTGGGTTTTTATTTTGCTTTCTATACTCTGATTTTATTAACCATAAATTTAACTCATAAGCACACTCTCTTTATCCTTTACTGTATTATTTCATTAATATACATATTAATGAAAAGAATTACCAATTAGATGTTTGAATATGGTTAAGAATAGATTGCTAGAAATAGAAGTATTATTATAACTAGATAGATAGGATTTGTAATCAGAATATCATATCTTGGTATGAAAAGGGAAATAAGAATATGTTAAGAACTTTGAATAAGGGAAGCTTTTGGTTACCCAAACATAACTTGTTCTGAAATTATAAATGATTGGGATATTTTGAACATGGATGGGGAATTAAAATTAAAAAAAGTGAAAATAGGATAGAGACTGAATAAATGGATATTGAGTGCAAATGCAATTAAGATATGCTTGGGTTAGAAAAGTTATTCTAAACTGATACTATTGACACTATTAGAAAAATGTAACAAATGTCGATAGGAAATTGTATATTTACTCACAACAGTAAGAATTGTATTTGCTTAGTGTGGAAAAATGTCTATTACCAGAAGAAAAGAGGATGTACTGGAGTGTGTAATATTGGATTTAGTTTGAAGAAGCTTACATGTACCATGTAATTACTAATGGACTCAGTCATCACGTTGTCTGTTAGGCACTTGATTGTAAAAATAGAAAATTAATAATATATATATTTAAAATTTGGATTGCTAACAAAGAATTAAGGGAGAATGGAATAGCTATTTCGAACTTTTTAGCTCTCGTCAGCCAAACATACCCTTCTGAGATTTGAACCTGGGCTGTCTGCATGTTAAGCAGCTGTGTTAACCTCTAGGCCACAGGCTCTTTCTCACTTTGTCAGCTGTGTCAGGGAGGGAAGAGACAGGGGAGGAGAATTACCTTGAGTGCTTTTTTTGATGCACCCTGTCGACCCAAATATGGGAGAAAGAAATCTTTTGCCTGTATCAGCTCAAACTAGAGCCATCCACAGGCAGCAGTCGCAACTGCGACATCATTTATATTTTTTAAAAATTTGGATTGCTAACAAATTCTATATATATACTGTAGATTTCTGCTTAAAACTTTTCATTGCCTATTTCCGTTGAGTTGGAATCAATTTTCCATAGAAATATCACTTCAAATGGAGCAATCTGAATAATGCAACCATTTTGTAGGATCCATTAATTGCAGTAATCAGGACCTATCTATAATCTGCAACCAACTTTCCCTCTTTGCACATTGGGAATTGCAATCCAAATGCCTCCAACAGTGCCAGAGTTTTAGTGTCTTAAAACTGGACATGTTGGATGTTCTTAGGAAGTTAGAAGATAGCTTATTAAAAGGTGCAACAGTTGACCTTCTCTCTCTCATTATTGACTAGTTAATTACGAAGTGTGTTACTGGAATCAATTTCCTATCATATAACTGGAGAAGACAATATTCCATATCTGGGACATGGAAGGGACAAGAAAAGCATGTTGTTAACAAGTGCTGATGCATTTTTTATGCTAGCCGTACAATTTGCCACCCTGTGGGTGGTGTGCATGTGTGTGTGTGAATGTGTAAAAGTATGAGCAATCAAATGATAGGGTGGTGGTATGATGCAAGAGATTGGTTGGCTGCTGAATGGGCAATAGCTTGGGTGGTGCTAGGATTCTTCATGCAAATGCAACTTCTGGTGGGAAATTTGCTAATACTTCCTCANACCAAGGAAGACTATTGAAACCAAATTGTTCTCGTTTCCATAGATGTTGGGAGTTTTACATGCAAAATAATTTAATACATACGTGCAGTCCTCGACTTACATTAGTTCATTTAGTGACTGAAGTTACAACAGCACTGAAACAAGTGACTTATGCCGGTTTTCACAGCTAACAACCATTGCAGCACCCTCATGGTCATGCGATTCATATTTAGGACAGTTGTAGTGTCCCTGGGTCATGTGATCACCTTTTGCGACTTTCTGACAGGCAAAATCAATGGGGAAGCCAGATTCATTTAACAACCATGTTGTTAACAACTGCAGTGATTCACTTAAGAACTGTGGCGAGAAAGGTCCTAAAATGGGGCAAAATTCACTTAACATGTTCTGCTTAGCAACGGAAATTTGGGGCTCAATTGTGGTTTTAAGTTGAGGACTACCTGGACTATCTTTTGCCATGAAAAATAGAGACAAGGACTCTAGGATGTATTGTAGAAAAAAGGCTGTATTTATTTGAACAATTGACTGCTCATCTGGAATCCCTTTTTTAAAAAAGATGTTTGGTCATTTAAATCAGAAGTGGGCAACCTTCAACTCAGGGCCACATCGGATCCCTAAAGCATTTTCTGTGCTCCTAACTGTGGTTGATGTTAATTGACAGTATAATTTATTCCTATTGTAAAGTAAAAATAGGTGTAAACTCTAAAATAGACATAGCACACTTTAAAAAAAAAACCCATAAACTCCCAAAATGGTTCCCCAAACCCTAGATTTCTCACTTCTGATTTAAATGCCTCAGTATGCACGTGTATAATGATTGCAACCCTTTTGGGTCAGTGGGCACGGGCTGATTTTGGTTTGTAGATGGCCTTCCCCATTAAAGGAATGATTGCTTGTGTCTCAAAACATTGGTTTATCACAGTGATTTTCAAACTCAGTAATAATAATAATAATAATAATAATAATAATAATAATAATAATAATAATAATAATAATAATAATAATAATAAAAATAATATATATAATATAATAATAATAATAGCACCACTTGAACACCATTGGCATTGACAGACCTACTACGCACGCGACACACGGTAACAAAACCCCGTCCTGGACAACCTTTGGCCTGGTCAATGGAGTGCCAGAAAGCCTTTGAGTGTTTAAAGGCCTTATTCGCGAAGGAGCCCGTCCTGCTGCATCCAGACCCGGAAAAGCCATTTGTGGTACAAGCAGACGCCAGCGACGTGGCTGTGAGGGCGGTGTTGCTGCAACGGAACTGCCAAGGGTCATTGCAGCCATGTGCCTACACCTCCCGGAAATTGACTGAGACAGAACGGGCGTGGGCTATATGGGAGAAGGAGGCGTTCACGGTACGGTGGGCGTTATCAACGTGGCGGCATCTCCTGGAGGGGGCGAAAGTGCCAACACAGTGCTAGGCTGCATTAACAGAGGGATAGAATCAAGATCACGTGAAGTATTAATACCACTTTACAATGCCTTGGTAAGGCCACACTTGGAATACTGCATCCAGTTTTGGTCACCGCGATGTAAAAAAGATATTGAGACTCTAGAAAGAGTACAGAGAAGAGCAACAAAGATGATTAGGGGACTGGAGGCTAAAACATATAAGGAACGGTTGCTGGAATTGAGTATGTCTAGTTTAATGAAGAGAAGGACGAGGGGGGACATGATAGCAGTGTTCCAATATCTCAGGGGCTGCCACAAAGAAGAGGGAGTGAAGCTATTTTCAAAAGCTCCTGAAGGCAGGACAAGAAGCAACGGGTGGAAACTAAGCAAGGAGAGAAGCAACCTAGAACTAAGGAGAAACTTCCTGACAGTTACAACAATTAACCAGTGGAACAACCTGCCTCCAGAAGCGGTGAATGCTCCAACACGGGAAGTTTTTAAGAAGAGACTGGACAGCCATTTGTCTGAAATGGTATAGGGTTTCCTCCCTGAGCAGGAGGTTGACCTCCAAGGTCCCTTCCAACTTCATCATCATCATCATCATCATCATCATCATCATCATCATCATCATTATTATTATCTTTTGCGATCTTCTGACAAGCAAATTCATTGGGAAAGCCAGATTCATTTAATATCTGGGTTACTGACTTAACCACCGCAGTGATTCACTTAACAACTTGGGCAAGAAAGGTCGTAAAATAGGGCAAAACCTATTTACTGTCTTGCTTAACCACAAAATTGTTGGGCTCATTTGTGATTGTAAGTCGAGGACTACCTATATGTTTGACAGGTGAGTTGGGCCAGCTTTCTTTCAGGAAGACATGGTTGCCAAAACTGACTACCCTTGAAGAGCTTCTCAGCAGTGTTATGAGGTATTGGCCTAGGAGTATTTTATCATGTACTTATAAAAGTTTGATAAAAAGGGAGCAATTCTGATAAATTGAGAAAATAGAATCTTACATTACCTTCTGTACAGTTCATTGGCTAGGCTTCGTTTTTTATTTTCCTTTTCCTCTTCAAACATATTTTCTGTAAACCCTTAGCATGCTGTTTTGTTGAATGACTAATGCATATTAGTGGATTTGTGTTCAGTTCTGAGTCACCACTTTGTTTTATTGTGACTGAAATCCCTATAGAAATGAAATATTGTAGAGGACTTTAACCTTTTGTTCCAGGGATGTATTTTGACATAGTGGTTCTGTGTCAACAATGCTTCTGTTGTGGGACAAACATTTTAGCTGGTGAAGAAAAAAAATAGAACATTTTTGTAATAGTTTACTTTTACTTTTTAATAGAAAAAGATGACCCAAACCGTATGGAATAACCATTGTGGGAGATATATTTGTTTTTTACATTAGCACTTAGCCCTGGAATACAGCCCACTTCTGATAATTTAGTTTCAGACCAGGATCCAGAAAACATGTAGCTCATTTAGCACACCTACAAATTGACTTTGCATCTTAGAACAATAGCTTTTCCCAGCCAACAGGTGTCTGCTTTTCTCTGGCTATATTAGGAAAACAGCCTCTTAAAAATACTGCTTAAAGTCTTTAAAAACATAGCAAGCTCCATTAAGAAAGAGTTCCTATCTAGGACAAAGTTGGGTAAATATGTGATATATGTCAAATGTGTGATATTTCATGATGAAAAGCAAGTTGTCCATTGAAAGGTATTGGGTAATTCACAGCAATAATGAATGGGGTAAACCCTTATATTTTTTTTTTATTTTTAACCTAGTTAAATATTAGTTAATTCAGTTCTTTTTCAAATTCATTCATTCATTCATTCATTCATTCATTCATTCATTCATTCATTCATTCTCTATAGCCAAATGTTGTTCCTTGGAATTATGCATTATAACATTGGTTGTGAGGTATGTTAAAGATATAGTTTGTACCAAATTTCATAGTCCCATCCGTGTAGTTTTGTTGGAAATGACAGAGAAGTGGATTTGTTTGGAATTTTCTGATGGCCTTCAATCTAAGAATTAACCAGATCTGAGCATGCTTCGTCTTTTGAGATCAGACTGAGTGGTTAGGTGCTACCATCTAGTTGGGCATGACATAGGGTGAGCTAGAGAGACAAATTTGCTGATGTGGTCAGGTGTGCCAGAGAGTCAGTTTGATGTAGTGGTTAAGGCATCAGTCTAGAAACTGGGTGATTGTGAGTTCTAGTTGTGCTGTAGACACAAAGCCAACTGGGTAACTTAGGGCCAATCTCCCTCACTCGCTCCCTCTCTCAAGCCTAGGAAGAAGGCAAGGACAAAACACTTCTGAAAATCTTGCCAAGACAGGTCCAGATAGTTGCCAATAGTCAACACTGACTTGAAGGCATGTGTGTGTGCATGGCCAGCTAAGTAATTATTACTTACCCATTGAATGTTATGCTAAATCCCTATTGCCATTCTGGACCAAATTCAGACTT